>NW_027325780.1:2377901-2677901 GCF_048418805.1 Vulpes vulpes | reverse complement strand
GACTAACTTGAGTTAGACCTTAAAACGAAAACATCCTAATATGTTGTTTCTGCATAAAAACTCTTTCAAAGAAGGCTAACTGCTGCTAAATAAGTTTGAAAGTCACTGGACCAAACTATAATAAGACATTATTGTTGGTTGAATCTTAGTCTACCAAACGTTAAAAGTCACCTTGTCCTAATTCCTTTTTCTACATGAGGAACCTAAGGCAAAGTAACTTGCTAAACATCACACAGGCAGTCAATGGCTGTCAAAGTCAGTTTTAGGAACTGATTTCTAGATACCTTGCTTAGTTGTTCTCGTCATTACACTATCCTGTCACCTGTGTAATTCCTCCCAATGGTATTTTTAAGAGGCAATTACTTAGAGAACCTTAATCTAAAAGAATAAATCACAGCAGTGGCAATTTCACTTACTGACTGCTTAGTGGGAAGCTATTTGCCTGCATGGAGACCATAATAGATGCCTTTTCCTCTTTCAGCCTCTCACATGCTTTTCATATGGGACCCAAACATACTCTTTGAGTCTAAGATGGTCAGATCTACAGGTTTTAACTGCCGTATTTATGCTTATAATTTCCAATCTACATTTCTAATCCAGAGTTCTCTCCACACATTCAGACCTACATTGTCAGTTTCCTCCTGGGTATCTCCACCTGGACAGTCTATACATATTTCAAGATCAATATGCCTAAAACTGAGTTCTTTGTCTCTCCTCCAAAACCTGTTGCTGGCCTTATGTGACTCTTATTTAAAATGGTACCACCGGGATGCCTGGGTGGCTCAGTGGTTGAGCATCTGCCTTTGGCTCAGGGCGTGGTCCTGGGGTCCCGGGATTGAGTCCCACATCGGGCTCCCTGCATGGAGCCTGCCTATGTCTCTGCCTTTCTCTCTCTGTGTCTCTCATGAATAAATAAAATCTTTTTAAAAAAATGGTATCACCAAGGGGCATTTGGGTAGTTCAGTGGAGTAACTCTTAATTTCTCCCCAGATCATGATCTCAGTTTTGTGGGATCAAGCCCCACATGGGGCTCTATGCTCAGGGCAGAGTCGGCTTGGGGTTCTCTCTCCCCCTCTCCTTCTGCCCCTCCTCCCCTTGCTCTCTCTCTCTCTCTCTCTCCCTCTCTTTCTCTCCCTCTCTCTTAGCAAATAAATAGTATCTTTAAAAATTAAGTGGTACCACCATGCTAATTGTCATGTAATCATATGAATGGTTCCACAATGCAGAATCCTAGGAATCATCCTTAAGTTTTCTCTCCCATCATCACCAAAATCTACCAATTTGACCTACTAAATACTTTCAATAATCTATTCCCTCCATCCCAGTGAACTGCTAATGTCATAGGTCAGCCTGAATCCTCTTGCCTAAGTTTTTGCATTTTGTCTATTAATGCATCCCTACTAAGTATAATCCCAACATCTTTTTAATACATATTCTAATTCATTTTACTTTGCTCTTAAAATCTTTCAATGACTTCCCATAATTTATAAACTGAAAGCAAATTCACAAGCATATATGGCCTTAATGATCTGCCTCTCCCTTATCACCACCACCTGAAGCCATTAACTTTCAGCCTCTCTCTCTCACCCCTGATTTTAATGAACCACTTATTTCCAAAACAGGACATGCTCTTTTAGTTCTCTTTGCACAAGCTACTTACTCAGCATGGCATGCTCTTTCCCATTTTGTCCTCCTTTTGAAATCATCTTTCAAGATTTGGCTCAAGCATCACTTCCTCCATGGAGCCATCTCTAAAAGCCCTACTGTGAGGGCAGCCAGGGTGCCTCGGTGGTTTAGCGCCACCTTCAGGCCAGAACCCGATCCTGGAGACCTGGGATCGAGTCCCACGTTGGGCTCCCTGCATGGAGCCTGCTTCTCTCCCTGCCTCTCTCTCCGTGTGTCTCTCATGAATAAATAAACAAATTTTTTTTTTAAATTAAAAAAAAATAAGGGGGGATCCCTGGGTGGCGCAGCGGTTTGGCGCCTGCCTTTTGGCCCAGGGCGCGATCCTGGGGACCCGGGATCGAATCCCACGTCAGGCTCCCGGTGCATGGAGCCTGCTTCTCCCTCTGCCTGTGTCTCTGCCCCTCTCTCTGTCTCGCTGTGTGACTATCATAAATAAATAAAAATTAAAAAAAAAAAAAAGACCCCTCTGGGTGTTTAAAAAAAATTAAAAAAAAATAAAAGCCCTACTGTGTATTTCTTTAGCACACTGTGCCCACTTTTATTACAATGTATGTGATTAAGTAGTAAATTCTCTTCAACATCTAATTTGAGCTAGACCTCTACAACCAAAGCATGCGGACTAACACATTGTTTCTGTGTGAGAGTTCTTTCAGAGAAGACTACTGCTAAATAAATTTGGAAATCACTGAATGATAAGGCATTATTATTGGTTGAATCATAGTCTTTAAAGAAGAGACATCTCATATGTGGAGATGAACTATAAAAGATTCTCTGTTTGTGTGAATGCAGTCTATCAGAGCCCAGCCCACTCTCACTTCTTGGCCAGATGTCTATGTGCAAAATGCAAACTGAGCAACTATATCATGGTATACTGTAATTATATATGTAAGTATGCATCTATCTCACATAGTAGATCTTAAGCCCTGTTTTTATTCCTAGCACATCACAGAGTGATACATAATGCTCAAGAAACATCTGTATAATTGATTAATTACTAGTAGCCCTTCTTAAACCATACTATTTGGTCTTAATTTACTAGTAATTAGCTGCTATACAAGAAATCATAAATAAGAGTGACTTAAATTTTATTTTTCTCTCACATAAAAGAAGTTATGGTAGGAGTCGATTCAGAGCTGAAATAGCACATCCATGTTCAGCAGGAATCTGTCTCCTCCCTGCTTTCCTTAGAACATGGCTCCATTTCCTGCCTCAGTATCCAATACAGCTGTCAGGGCCACCTCATACAGTTGTGCAGTTTGTTTACTGCAAAGGCACCTGACCAAGAAGTGAGTGGGATCTATATACTGCAAGCTAATTCACCTGACCAGAAGAGGAACTTTTTCTAATTCATCTGCAAGGACAGGTTTCTATTCTGTCCAGAGGTACCAAAGAGGTTATCTGAGATATTGGCCATTGGGATTCCAGCTATCCCATGCATTCTCCTAGAAGAGCAACAATTATCCCCATCTCTAAGCACTTTCTTAGACGACCACCTGAAAAAAATATTTCCTTGGATTTCATTGGCCCAAATTTGATGACAGGACACAACTAGCTGAAAGGTAAGCTGAGAAAGACTGTTTCAGTTAAACATACTGCCACCATAAATAAATGTACTGGGAAGCTTCAATATAGGTGTAGCATACATACAATCCACCATTTTTGACATTGGATGGTTGAAGAGTCCAAAGAAATAGAATTAAGGCATTGTACTGAGTTTCATAATTAAAAGTTCAAACTCTAATAAAGCAAACTTAAAATTGTTTATCTAAATTAAAGCAAGATACTTTCAATAAAACTTTCATGGTCTGTTTTTGGAAGCCAATAATCAATCTCTCAGTTTCTCTCTTTCTCTCTCTCTCTCTTTCTAAAAGGTCAGTAGAGGGCAGCCCGGGTGGCTCAGTGGTTTAGCACCACCTTCAGCCCAGGGCGAGATCCTGGAGACCTGGGATTGAGTCCCAAGTCATCGGACTCCCTGCATGGAACCTGCTTCTCCCTCTGCCTCTCTCTCTCGCTCTCTCTCTGTGTTGCTCATGAATAAATAAAATCTTTTTTTAAAATAAATAAATGGTCAGTAGACTTTATTTTTGGTATGCCAAACACTCTATATATAAATTCTGAGTTATCAAGTAGAAGGATTCTCTTACTTACCCTTTATAAATTAAAAAAGAAAAATGTCCCCTTAAGAATACGGTGATAACCTTAAAAGTTACCATTAAAGTTTTAGGGCTGAGTGTTTTGTATTCATACCTATATTTCTAAGACAATGGTAATTAGTAAAGGCTCCACACTGCCTTTTGCTCAAGGATCTTTAGAACCTGGATTCAGACACCTTTCCAAACTTAGCACATTTTTCCTTCGCACACCCTAATTCCATCCAAACTTGTTCCCTGCATATGCCCTGACTCCCACTCTGTACCCTGTTTGACATTGTTCTTAGCTTCCACTTCTCAGCCTATCTCCACATAATGAAAACAAGCACACCTGTCAAGCACCATGTCCAATGTTCCTTCTTTTGTAAAGCTTTACTCGATGTATCCCCTCCCTACCAAATATATGTCTCTCCCCATCTAGATACCCACCACGTTTTGAGAGAAGGGACTCTGACGTTTTATTTGGTGCAGTAGAAACTCTATGGCTTTTGGGGTAAGAAAGACTGAGGTAAGACAGGATACAAATTCTGGCTCTGCATCTCACTATACCAGACAAATTCCTTACCTGCATCTGAAACCTAAGTATAAGATGTACTTACAAAGTTAGCATGAAGACAAGTGAAGTAGTAATTGTTAAGCCTGACAACAGTAGACACTCAATGTTTCTTGACTAAATTCATAAATATACAGGCTTGTGGTGAGTTATATTATTTTGAGTCATAATGTGTATGTTCCAAAGATACCTTCCATTAGATTCTATCAGAAGTAAAAATCATAAAAACAAAACACATTAAAATAAAACCACATTGACATAGTTAAAAGACATAATTACAAGTAGAAATTGCTTAAAGCGTGTGTTTACTTCAAAAAATTTCTTGAGACACCTGGGTGGCTCAGCGGTTAAGCATCTGCCTTCAGCCCAGGGCATGATCCTGGAGTCCTGGGATCGAGTCCCACATCGGGCTCCCTGCATGGAGCCTGCTTCTCTCTCTGCCCGTGTCTCTGCCTCTGTGTGTGTGTGTGTGTGTGTGTGTGTGTGTGTGTGTCTCATGAATAAAATCTTTATAAAAAATAAATAAAATGTTTAAAAAGAAAGAAAAATTTCTTCAACAGACATCTCCAGGTAACCATGGCCTGAAAAATTGTGGAAATACACACATCTGTTTGCACTGAATTAGGGAGACAGGAGTGATGTATTCTACTTCCAATTCTGCCATTAAACATGTTTGCTACCTTTGGCAATTTGCCAGGACTGTCATTTCCCAGCTTCATCTATCAAAAACAGTGAACTTGGGACACCTGGATGGCTCAGCGGTTGAGCGTATGCCTTCAGCTCAGGGCATGATCCCAGGATCCAGGATCAAGTCCCACATTGGGCTCCCTGTGAGGGACCTGCTTCTCCCTCTGCCTGTGTCTCTGCCTCTCTCTCTTTATCTCTCAGGAATAAATAAATAAATCTTTAAAAAAAAAAAAAAACAGAAAAACAAAAACAGTGAAATAAAATCAAGACACTATATACCCTAAACAACTTAAAGGTAGAGATACCAAGTGTAAATATTATGAGAAATAATAAATAATTTAAAATGTTATCTACTATAATACGTTATTATACAAAGACAAATAAATGGTTAAAGAAGTTATGTCTCTTTTGGTTCTCTTCCCACAATGAATTTCTTTATGAGTTTTCTGATAACATACCCTAATCAGTTCCCCAGAACAAACCTACCACCTACCTTACTTTTTTCTTCCATACTTCTTTCCTTTGATAGTGCAGTATTTATAACTGTCTTATCAATTAAGCTAATATTTTTACCTGACCAACTCTTTTGGTGGATAAGAAGAAATTATATGCTAATGCATGGGTTGACCCATATAACTGCTTAACCAAAAATACCAGATGTCACTGTGTTTTCATGCTAACTGCGTTGTGGAGGATATGCTTTTCTGTTTTTCTTGTTCTCATTTTTCAGGGCAACCTGCAATTCTGTGTACCAAACATGAACAAGAGATTGAAATCATAGAGAGGTTATATAACATCAACCCAGGCCCCACATGGATATGTGAATCGGTTAATAAAATTATAGTCAGTTGCTAAAGGGATGATTTTTCAGATAAGAATTTCTATGAAATTCCAAATTTCTAAAAGAATGTAGATGTTCACCTCTGGATTTATTTTGACTTTGATTTTGATTAAATGCTTTTTAATTAAAATATCAGAATATTCAATAGGGAAGTAGGAGTGCATGAATAAACAAAGAGGTAGAAAAACAGGTACATTTTATCAATATTCTACTACTTGACCTGTTATTCTGAAAGCACACATAGTATCGTAATTTTCCTCAAGTGTTGTGAGAAATGGATGCTTCATGTGCTCTAAAATTTCTGTAAATTTTTTGTGAAGTATTTTTATATTTCTTTCAGAAACCAATTACAAAACAAAAACAAACAAACAAAAAAGAAACCAATCACACTTTACTGGGATTTTTCCTGTCAACAAAGTACATTTAGTATAGCCTCTAAAAATATGTCCCCTACTGTGCAGAAGAGATTTTTGAACTAGCTACACTACTGGGCTGAAACAAAAATTTCTTCCCACAGAAAGGAAGATGGCTGGTTGGCTGACTTACCCCATTGCATGTGAGAAGCTGGAACAGCAAGAGAGAGAATGGTGGACAGACCGCTTAGCTACTCATAGAACACAGAGAGGACGACAGGCCATGTCTTCATGCTGTGTGGTGCTGAGGAGGCTCTGCCCAGATGTCGAGCTAGCATATCAAAGCTAGAAACCCGATCTCCTCGATCTGATATTAAAAAAAAAAAAAATTAAAAGCTCAGAGTTGCACGTTTGACCCAGCAGCCATACCCACCGGTAAATTGTGTCCTAGTGGATGTCAAGCCCTAGCCCATCTGGTTTGCCACTCCTCTATCCTCAGTAGTGAATAAGGCACCCAACAGTAAAAGAGTTCCATCCAAATTTCCTAAAAAGAGGAAAGAAGCCTACTCCTTTTCTCTGTGTGTCTTTAGGAGATAAGAAGAGTTTACTCTTAAATTGTGAAAGACTCCCAGAAATATTTGACTGAGAGAAGAATGGGGGACAGGAATGGAGTGGGACAGAAACATTCACTTGCAGAATCAACCCAGAAAAACTTAGCTTTTGTCAAATTTCCTCCCTAATACACAACCTGGTTAAGTCATACGGAACCTCATTTCCTTAAGGGCCATATATTTTGTTGTTGTTATTGTTAATAGCCCCTTATTAATGAATTCGCATTGTAGAAAATATAGACAAACAAAAATAAAAACATTACATTATCACTATATTTAACACCTTACTGATGTTTGTCTTCCTGGTTCTCTCTATATACACATTTTTAAACTAAATGAACTCATACTGTGTATGCTGTTTTGTAGCCTGCTTTGATCAATGATGTCCACCTATTTTAGTAAATGTTTATCTAACACATAGAATATAATCTTAAAAATTTCTTACTGACACAAAAATGTCATTTAGAGCTGGTTTGTCTAAACTGCTCTCCAATCCAGGACCACACATTGCATAGAGTTGATACAGCTAAGTTTCTCTTTATCAAGTACTGCCCCTTTTTTCTGACCTTGGCTTGTTGAAGGAACTGGGACAATTATCCTGGAGAATGTCACACTTCATTTCTTCCTTGTGTTATCATTTGGTTAATTCCACTGTCCCCTGTGTTTCTTGTAAATGGGCTGCTATATGTAAAGTTTTAATTGATTCAAATTAAATATTTTTGGCTAAAATACTTCATAGGTATGTTCTGAATACCATATTGCCTCTCATCAGAAGACACATACTATCTGGTTGATTAACAATAAATAATACTGATGTGGAACCTGGATCAAGGTGATGACATTCGCCCTCACCCACCCAGAAACATAGCATAATGACTTGTGCAGGTGGAGACTTACTGTTTGGTAAAATCCAGACTTCAGTGTTGTTTTTGTTCTTAAGAATTTTATATGTCAGTTAATCATTAATTTGGTTTTAAAATCCATTATCTGACTGTTTTGTTTTTATTTTGATGGTAGACTTATCATCGTGATTGTTTTACTTTGTATGTTTATTAAGATTAGTTTTTATATACCATCTTGTGTGGAAAACTGTGGCTCAGTTGTATGGTAGAGCAAATAAAATAGATGTTAAAATTTTGCATCAGGGATCCCTGGGTGGTGCAGCGGTTTGGCACCTGCCTTCGGCCCAGGGCGCGATCCTGGAGACCCTGGATCGAATCCCACGTCAGGCTCCCGGTGCATGGAGCCTGCTTCTCCCTCTGCCTGTGTCTCTGCCTCTCTCTCTCTCTCTCTCTCACTGTGTGCCTATAATAAATAAATAAAAATTAAAAAAATAAAAATAAAATAAAATTTTGCATCAGATATTCCACACATCAAATAATTTACGTTTTGAAATTTGAGATTTATATAACCTAGAATAACTCTTTAAATGTTAAACATTAGGTTTTTGGGTTTGGTTTTTTTTTTTTTTTTTTTAACTTATACCAACCGTTGATACACCTACACAAAACAATTTTGGCAAACTTCTACCAGTTGATCTTTAAAATAATCATCAAGGAAATTATGGGGCAGCCCCATTGGCCCAGCGGTTTAGCGCCACCTTCAGCCCAGGGCCTGATCCTGGAAACCCAGGATCGAGTCCCACATCGGGCTCCCTGCGTGAAGCCTGCTTCTCCCTTGGCCAAAAAAAGGAGATTATGCTATTTTCTGAAATACAAATAATTTTGTTATTTGTTTTCTTTCCAGAATTATACTCCACATTTTTATTTAGTTTGTCTACATTGGTGGCCCAATCCCCAGAATAATTTCCCATCTATGATATTATATCCTGTGTATATCTTACACTGTGCTCCATATCCACATTGTGTTGTTTTCTATGAATAACTTTCAGATATAGTATTTTAAACTGAATAGACCAGGCAAACCTGCTTTTTTGGACTGATTTTATGAAATAGAACAATCTTTTAATGTGAAAAGAACTTCTATTTCACTCTTCTGTTCTAAAATGATTTATGCTCATCATACATTTTGACTTGTATTCTTTTTTTCAAAGAGTTTATTTATTTTTTTATTTGAGAGAGAGGGAAAGAGAGCATGAGTAGAGGGGGAGCTGCAGAAGGAGGAGGACAAATGCAGAGCTTGATGTGGGGCTCAATCCCATGACCCTGAGATTATCACCCAAACTGAGATCAAGAGTTGGACACCCAACCAAATGAGTCACCCAGGCATCTCTCTGTTCTTTTTTTTTTTTTTTTTCAAAATTTTTAAAATTTGTATTCTTTTGTTAAATTTTTCAGTTTCTTCTTTCTCTCAGCCTAAACTTGAAGGTTAGGATTACAACATATGATGTGATTTAAGAGAATCACTGCACAAAACAATTTCCCTCATTGCTTGTTATAATGCCTAAAAACCATGAGGACTCAGTCTTTTGAAAATAAAAACTTTTCTAAAATATTGTGTTAAAATGTACATCACCTTAAATTAATGTATTCCAACAGCTGCTATATAGAACATTACTTCCATGAATTCTTAGAGTTTAGGGAAAGGGAAGTTTCTGTGGCAAATTATATACAGGAAATGCTACAACTGTACTACTTTTAAAAACTCATAATACCCTTAAGCTTAACAACAACAACAAAAAAAGTGGAAAGTCTTAGCTAAGGAACCATGCCTAACTTCATTTACACCAGTGCTTTCTCAAATATATTGATGACAGAACTCAAATATATTGATGACTACTTACTTAAGACCCATAAATATCCTATTGTTATCAGTGTTCCATGGACCATACTTGGGGAAAGGCTTAAAACTATAGAACCAGAAAGCTGGAAATCCTGCTATTGATAATGCATCCTAGGCCTTAGGTTTTTCAGATAAAGAAACACACATAAAAATTAAATGACTTGGCTTAAAAAATAAAGCCAAGATTAGAACACATATTTTGTTTCCCATGTGATTCCTAGGAACCCAAGCAATACACTTCAATAATCCTCCAAGTAAAATAAAGCACACAAATTACTTGACCAAAATACTACTAAACTATAGAGCACATAAGAAGCCGCTCAGTTGGGTTACTGTGATCCCATAAGGTATTACAGGGGAAGGAATATGAGTTCTTGTGGGTTTTGTTTGTATATAAAAATGGGATCAACCCATAGGTAATGCTTAGAAATTTTCTTTATTCACTTGATCTTATGTTTCTTAAGGGTTTTTTTAGTTTCTTTTTAATCCAGTTAACATAGTGTTATATTAGTTTCAGGTGTACAATATAGTGATTCAACACTTCCATACATTATCCCATGCTCATCACAAGTGCACTCCTTAATCCCCATCACCTATTTCACTCATCCACCCCCCCACCTCACCTCTGTAACTATTAGTTTGTTCTCTGTAATTAAAAGTCAATTTCTTGGTTTGTTCCTTTCTTTTTTCCCCCTTTGTTCATTTGTTTTGTTTCTTAAATCCATATATGAGTGAAATCATATGACATTTGTCTTTTTCTGACTATTTCGCTTAACATTACTCTCTAGTTCCATCCATGTATTACAAATAGCAAGATTTCATTTTTTACATGGCTGAATAATATTCATATATATAATATTTAATATTAATATAATAATATTCATATATATAACACATCTTTATCCATTCCTTAGTCAATGAACACTTGGGCTGCTTCCATAATTTCACTATTGCAAATAATATTCCTATAAACTGGAGTGCATGTTTCCCTTCAAATTAGTGTTTTTTAATTCTCTGGGTAAATAACCAGTACTGAAATTGCTGGATCATAGGATAGTTCTATTTTTAACTTTTTGAGGAAACTCCATACTGTTTTCCACATTTGCTGCACCAGTTTGCATTCCCACCAACAGTACACGGGGATTCCCCTTTCTCCACATTCTTGTCAATATCTGTTGTTTCTTGTGTTGTTGATTTTAGCCATTCTGACAGATGTGAAAAGATACCATACTGTAGTTTTGATTTGCATTTGCCTGATGATGAGTGATGTTGAACATCTTTTCATGTTTCCATTGGCCATCTGTATGTCTTCTTTGGAAAAATGTCTGCTCATGTTTTAATTAGATTATTTGGTTTTTGGGTGTTGAGTTGTTTAAATTCTTAATACATTCTGGATACTAACACTTTATTGGATATGTCATTTGCAAATATCTTCTCCCATTCTGTAGGTTGCTTTTTAGTTTTGTTGATTGTTTCCTTTGCTGTGCAGAGGCGTTTTATTGTTATGAAGTCCCAATAGTTTATTTTTGCTTTTGTTTGCCTTGTCTCAGAGAGCCTATCTAGAAAAAAGTTGTAGTGGCTGATCAGAGAAATTACGGCCTGTTCTTCTAGGATTTTTATGGATTCAGGTCTCACACTTAGGTCTTTAATCCATTTTGAATTTATTTTTGTGTATGGTGTAAGAAGGTGGTTCAATTTCATTCTTTTGCATGTTGCTGTCCAGTCTTCCCAAGAGACTGTCTTTTTTCCACTGGATATTCTTTCCTGCTTTGTGGAGGATTACTTGACCATATAATTACAGGCTTTTTTCTGGGCTCTCCATTCTGTTTCATTGATCTATGTGTCTATTTTGTGTCATATTGTTTTGATTACTACAGCTTTGTAATATAACTTGAAGTGCAGACAAAACCTCTAGCTTTGCTTTTCTTTTTCAAGATGGCTTTAGCTATCCAGGGTCTTTTGTGGTGACCTTATGTTATTAATATATTTTCTTGCCATGAAATATAATCCTAGAGCATGGTTTTCTAACCCCATTAGACCCAATATTTTCTTCTAATAGCAAGTATTTTATAATGCCTTCCTTATTTTCCTGAGACAAAATACACAGGTAATATATTTAATGAACATAAGTTTTATTTTTAAACAAATTTTTAAAAGCAATATACTACATTAGCCATAAAATATAGGATAATAAAAGCAAAGCAATTTATAATGAAATAATAAAATGAAGTACTCAGACATAACTTCATTAAAAGGAGAATGAAGAAGCTAGATACTTGTACCTATATGTAGCTTTAATGTAAATGTCATGGCCAAAAAAAGCAGACTGATCTTCAGATGTGTTAATTTGTCATAAGAGTAACACTGTTGAATGACGAGATTTTCCCTAAATGATGAACTATCCTTGGTAAAATTCCAAGCAGAACAAGGTACATTTTTTTCTTCCATTTAAATAATAGCTGCATTCCTAGAAAATTCATATTAACCACGGGGGGAAAAAATCCTATGTTTTAAGTAAAATGGTATTCAGTTCTAGATTCAGATCATTATACACAAGGTTTGGGTTATTTTTTTTTCCTTTTTTACCTACACTCATGTCCACAGGGACATTTGAAAATCATGTAGGATGCATAGACAGCACCTTTCTATGTGGAGGACTTCCCTGAGAATTATAGGACATATAGTATCTTCAGCTTCTGTCCACTAATCCCAAGTATAATTCCCCACTGCCACTCCCAAGATTATGTTCTCCAAAAACCTTTCCTACAAACTCTCAAAATGCACCCCCCCATGGACACACTAGTTACAAACCACAGTTGTAGAATGTATTTTAAAAATTGCTTAGCATTCCATTGAATTATTATGACACTAGTGGATTGATTACCAACTATTCACCAAATTAAAGAACACAATCTCCTTAAATCACCAAATGATTGTGACAGAAACCACTTACTGTGAGCTTACAATGTCCCAGACATTTTACTCACATTTGGTGTTTAACCTTTATAACCACCATAAAAAAGTAAGTAATAGTATTATTTTCTCCCACTCTACAGATAAGAAACCTGAGGTTCAAAGATGTCAAATAACCTTCTTCAAGGGAGCCAGGATCCAAAGCCAAGTCATCTTAATATTTAGGTCTATGTGCTTAGCTACAACATACTGCCAGACACAGTTTTTATTACTTCTGAAGCAGCCATTCTTTTTCTGTTCAGTGCTTTTCTTACTTTTTGATGCAGCTTCCCTTCATAATTGCCTTTTTTAAAAATTTTTCTAGAACAGTTCTTTTCTGGAAATATGAGCCTGTTTGCTACTCCCTCCTCCCCCAGTCTTTTAAAGTGAAGATCTGTGTTAGATTTGGATCTGCTACAATTGGTTCTAATTAATGTCCCTACCCCCAGGCAGTCTCTGAATGAATGACTCAATATAACTGAGCAAATTTAATTTTAAAAGGAGCTTGAGAATTTTTAACCTGAACCAACATGTCCAGGGAATATCTTATTATATGTTCATTGCCTCTTTTTCCTCACTAGCCATTCACTTTTTAAACTGTTGGATGGTTGCTTTAATCCCACTATTGTCACCTGAAAATATTATTTCAATGGTTATGAATAACCTCCTCATTAGTGGAGTGCTTTTTTCCTCCATTATTAGAATGGAAGTAATTTGAGGTCAGAGAACGTAAAGTCATTTTGTTTCCCGTACAATACATTGTAATGCTTGTACGTAGTAAATTTGCAGTAAATATTTGAGTGACTTCAGGAAGCTGAGTTCAATCTGATTAAGCACAATAATTATAAGCTAAACATGAGCAAACTTCTTCACTTACATCCTTTGTATTCTGTTTTCCACACCTATAAAATGAGTTGAATTCACACAGTTGTTGGGAAGTTACAATGAGATATTTATGAGTGTTGCTAGAACTGTATTAGCACATAGGAGACATTTGAAGAGTAGCTTTTCGTCCCTTCTATCTTTTCCTTGCAACCTTTTCCCCTTCACAGAGTGCTTTGAGCCAAAGTAATGATAGTTCAAATTTTGAACCTGTGTATTTACAGCCTTTTTTCTTTCCCTTTCTGTATGATATGTGTACAGAACTTGGTGGAATACCTAGACTCAATCAACAAACTTAGTTTTATAGTATTCTTATTTTTCTAAACACAAGGTCTATTTTCCTAATTATAAATGAAACTGGAAACTACAGCATAGTACCCTCATAACACCGAAATAACTTTCCCACCTGTACTATGACTGTAGGTATGTATCTCTTGAGAAATATTCAGCTTATTGTGTTGTGATACAGTCTGAACAACTAAATCTTCTTGTTGATATTTGCCAAGGAAAGGAGCTACTCCTCAGACCAATTTCCTGAGTGGCTGATATAAGTTGATATAAAGTAAGATTTGATCTCCAAAGGTCCAAGAATCAGAATGTTTGGAAGAGGTTTTGTTTTTGTTTTATTTTTAAAAGATTTTATTTATTTATTTGAGAGAGAAAGCACGTGAACAGAGGGACTGGCAGAGAGGGAGGGAGAGAGACAAGCAGACTCCATACTGAACACAGAGCCCAATTTGAGGCTTGATGCCAGGACCCTGAGATTGACACCTGAGAAGAAACCAAAAGTCACTCAATCACAACCAACTGAGCCACTCAGGTGCTCCTGGAAATGTTTTTTTGAGTGATTCCTATTAAAGATGTCTTTCATGATCCACCATGTGGTAGCAAAAGGATAGCCAAGAAGGAAGGACGCAGATAAGATCTCTTTTGTTTTTTAATTATCTTTTTTTTTCCCCCTTCAGGGTAGCACATGAGCTTTGGAGGCATGGTATAATTTCAACTCAGATTATCCAAATTCACACTGTTATTTAGCTATTGTTTATGTTGCCTTTTGCTATCCCCCAATCTTTAATAAACTTAAAAAAAATTTTTTTTAATTTTTTTACATAATCCCCCAACATGGGACTCAATTTACAATCCCAAAATCAAGAATCCCATGCTCTACTGCCTGAGCCAGCCAGGCACCCCACTTTAATAAACTATCTAACTGTATTACAGGAAACCAGGAAAAGGTTATTTGCCTATGCTTGAGCCAGAGTGCCAAAAAGGGGATCTGCACCCCTGCCTCAGTATGATCATCTCAATGACAATCAGTTTAAAGACCCATATGCCAAGAGAAGGCCAGAGGAAAAAAGAAAGGCCGTGTGTCCAACTATCTGCTAATCATTTGGAAATTCTTCTAATGTTAAACTTGGAAGATCTGGGTTATATTTTTGTTAAGAAAAACAGAATCCTAACACATATGATTCATTGCTTTATCCTCAGAGCCTTCCCAGCACATGGTGATCACTAAGAATTTGTAGAATGAATAAATGAGCCAGTATATACTTAATGAGCTTTTTGTCTTGTTTTGTAACTATTATTGTTTCATAGCCAGCATTTAACATACAGTACAGGTAACTTTTATTCAGGTTCAACCCAGTACTTATTGAGTACCTCCTATGAACAAGGAACGAAGCTAGTTGCTCTGGGAGACACAACCATGAATAAGATATGGCATCTTGCTTTAAGGAGCTAAAAATCTAGTGGCTGAGATAGACATAGACATAAATAACTATTTAATATGTAACCTTAGGGATATCTGAAGTTCCCTAGCTCATTACCTTTCTCTCTTTTTGTAAGCATTTTTCAATTTTTCCGTCCCTTAAGAACACTTGTGCTTTTGTACTTCATCTTCTTTGCTGGATTCACTCCCTTGACACCATTCTTATATTCTTTCATATCAACAATTCTTATTGTTCTAATAGCTCTTTCCTCTCTCTTTTCAGTAAGCTTTAAATATATCCTTCTTGACTGGAGAAAAGACTTCCCTGGAGGCTTTTCTTTGATTAACTCTCAAGTTAGGTTGCTTTTCATTTTTAAAAAAGTTTTTTCTGTACTTTAGGTTGGTCATTCTTAATTTTTAATAGAATAGCCCTCTTTATATTTCCCCCAGAAGATATTAGGTAAATGTTTTATTGGTAAAGTGAAAAATCTGTGCCTAATGTGTTTTTTCCATTTAACACATAATATATGACAGAAGCTGGTTGAAATTCTTAATGGAAAGACTGGCAAGATGGGGAGAAAGTAGGGGGTCTTCAACTTATCTGGTCCCACAAATTTACCTAGATAACTTTCAAAACATCCTGAACACCTACAAATTCGATCTGAGAGGTAGAAAACACCTAGATTGCTACAGAGAGAAATGTTTTCACTTCTAACAAGGTAGGAAGATGGGAAAAAATAAAAATGAAATTAAGTGGGGGAGAGAAAACGTGACTAGCTGCGCAAAAGCACTCAGGGCATGAAAGCCTAGCCCTGGGCAAGTGGGAACTTTAAAAATCCCCATCTGAGCTTTCCCTGATGGAAAAGTGCTTAGCAGGGAAATTGGGCAGAATCACAGCGTTGGCAGTGAAGCATCAAGATCCTCAGAGACACTTTAAGACTAGGGGCACCCAGGACAAAGCTCACTGCAAACCACAATCCAATCTAGGTAACGGGTGGGAGTACTGCATACCTCCGGGGCATTTGGGAGAAGCCTGCCAGTTTCACCGGCCAATCCTGGAGATCCATTTACCCTACAGCCTGGCAATCGAAGGAGGTGGCAAGAGGCGGTCCCAGGAAGTGGGGTTCCAGCGACATAGGGCCCTGGATCCGAGGGCGAAGAAGCAGACAAAGCCAGCTATCTTCCATGCCCTCTGCGACAGACAGAAGCAGAGAGGGCACAGGACAGCGAGAACTCTTCTGGCGCTGGACGCCCTGCAAGCTGTGCAGATCAGTGTACCTGTGCCCGCCCCCAAGAGCATCTAGGCCATTGTGGACTGGGACACTGCAGTTACTTACTGAGTGGGGAGCTCAACAACAGAGCTGGAAATCTGGCCACCACCCATTTTTTTTCTTCATTTGACCATGCTCCTGGGAGAGGCAGGGAGGGCCTGTAGGGAACAAAGGCCTTACAGAATAAATAGCTCGTACAGAGCCCAGCACCTGGGAAGGGGTGGGGCATCTCCGCCCAGGCACAGACACCTGAGAATCAGCACAGCAGACCCTCCCTCAGAAGACCAGCTGGGAGAACAAGGGAAGAGCAAGTTTATTGACCAAGCAGCACTGGAAAGCTCCAGGACTGCGGGGAAATAGTATAGAGAACTAGAGGGTCCTTTAAAAATATATTTTTTAAAAAATTTATTTACTTATGAGAGACACAGAGAACAGCAGAGACATAGGCACAGGAAGACACAGGCTCCCAACAGGGATCCTGATGTGGGACTCGAAGCCCGAACTGGGACCACTCCATAAGCCAAAGGCAGATTCTTAACCACTGAGCCACTGAGGCTTCCCTAGAGGGTCCTTTATTTTTTTTTTTCATTACAACTTGTTTTATTTTTTTTTTAATTTTTATTTATTTATGATAGTCACACAGGGAGAGAGAGAGAGAGGCAGAGACACAGGCAGAGGGAGAAGCAGGCTCCATGCACCGGAAGCCCGATGTGGGATTCGATCCCGGGTCTCCAGGATTGTGCCCTGGGCCAAAGGCAGGCGCCAAACCGCTGCGCCACCCAGGGATCCCACAACTTGTTTTAATATCAAGTTAAAATTTTCCAATATTTTTTATCTATTCCGACCTTAACTAAAATATTTGACCAACTCTTTGTTTTTAAGTTTTTTCCCTTTTGACTCTCATATTTCTATAAATACAAGTCTCAGATATATTTTTCACTTCTGGATTCCCTTCAACATGTTGAACTTAATTTTGGTAGATATATGATATATGGGGTTTTGTTTTTTGTTTTTTCTGTCTTGTTTTGTTTTACGATGGTGGAAGTTAGTACCTTCTAACACATAACCAAAATACAGCCAGAACCAAGGGGACACCATGGTGGTTCATTCTGTGAGATTATTTTCTTTCTTCCTTCCCATTCTGCCCCCACCCCTTTTATCTTGTTTATGTTTTTGTGGTTGATGTTGAATCTTTATATAAGTATTGATGATTTATATAAATTTGGTATTGAGCATCTTTAACATACAGAACAAAATACACTCAGAACCAAGAGGATCACCCTCTAGGACCCCTCAGGTAGACTATACTCTCTCTCTACTAACACTTCCTCACCACCATAATACCCTCAATTTTTTCCTTTTCCATTCTTTTTTTTCTTCTTCTTTGCTTTTGGTTTTATATTTTTGCTACTTTGTTTTAAAATTTGTTTTTCGGGATCCCTGGGTGGCGCAACGGTTTGGCGCCTGCCTTTGGCCCAGGGCGCGATCCCGGAGATCCGGGATCGAATCCCACATAGGGCTCCCGGTGCATGGAGCCTGCTTCTCCCTCTGCCTGTGTCTCTGCCTCTCTCTCTCTCTCTCTGTGTGTGACTATCATAAAAAAAAAAAAAAAATTATAAAAAAAAATAAAAAATAAAATTTGTTTTTCACATTAGCGGTCCTTCTTTTTTATTTTGTTCTGTTCTTCTTTTTCTTTTATTTTCTGGTCTCTAACCTTGTCAGAATTACCTAGGGTGTATCTTATATAGGTCATGGTTGATATGTTGACTTAGCTCATGATTACAGCCAATCTGCATGGGACAAAATGAATAGAAGGAAGACTTCACCACAAAAGAAAGAACCAGAAGCAATACTCTCTGCCACAGAGTTAAAGAACGTGGTTTTAAATACAATGTCAGAAATTCAATTCAGAAGTACAATTATAAAGTTACTGGTGGCTCTGGAAAAAGGTATAAAGGACTCTAGAGACTTCCTTACTGCAGAAAGGAGATCTAATCAGGCCAAAATTAAAAATAATTTAACTGAGATGCAATTCAAGCTGGATGCTCTAACTACTAGGGTTAATGAGGTGGAAGAGAGAATGAGTGACATAGAAGACAAGTTGATGGAAAAGAAGGAAGCTGAGGATAAAAGAGAAAAACAATTAAGAACCCATGAAGGAAGTCTGAGGGAAATAAATGATAGTTTGAGGCAGGGTTTAAGACTGGATAAAAAAGCAGGACCCATCTATTTGCTGTCTACAAAAGACTCATTTTAGACAGAAGGACACAGACAGCCTGAAAATAAAAGGTTGGAGAACCATTTACCATTCAAATGGTCCTCAAAAGAAAGCAGGGGTAGCCATCCTTATATCAGATAAACTAAAATTTACCCCGAAGACTGTAGTGAGAGATGAAGAGGGACACTATATCATACTTAAAGGATCTATCCAACAAGAAGAATTAACAATCCTCAATATATATGCCCCGAATTTGGGAGCTGCCAAATATATCAATCAATTAATAACCAAAGATAAGACATACTTAGATAATAATACACTTACTTGGTGACTTCAATCTAGAGCTTTCCACACTCCATAGGTCTTCTAAACACAATATCTCCAAAGAAACGAGAGCTTTAAATGATACACTGGACCAGATGGATGTCACAGATATCTACAGAACTTTACATCCAAACTCAACTGAATACACATTCTTCTCAAGTGCACATGGAACTTTCTCCAGAATAGACCACATACAGGGTCACAAATCGGGTCTGAACCAAAAGATTGGGATCGTCCCCTGCATATTCTCAGACCATAATCCCTGGAAATTAGAACTAAATCACAACAAGAAGTTTGGAAGGACTTCAAACACGTGGAGGTTAAGGACCATCCTGCTAAAAGATGAAAGGGTCAACCCAGAAATTAAGGAAGAATTAAAAAGATTCATGGAAACTAATGAGAATGAAGATACAACCGTTCAAAATCTTTGGGATGCAGCAAAAGCAGTCCTGAGGGGGAAATACATCACAATACAAGCATCCATTCAAAAACTGGAAAGAACTCAAATACAAGAGCTAACCTTACACATAAAGGAGCAGGGGAAAAAACAGCAGATAGATCCTACACCCAGCAGAAAAAGAGAGTTAATAAAGATTCAAGCAGAACTCAACAAAATCGAGACCAGAAGAACTGTGGAACAGATCAACAGAACCAGGAGTTGGTTCTTTGAAAGAATTAATAAGATAGATAAACCATTAGCCAGCCTTATTAAAAAGAAGAGAGAGAAGACTCTAATTAATAAAATCATGAATGAGAAAGGAGAGATCACTACCAACACCAAGGAAATACAAACGATCTTAAAAACATATTATGAACACCTATACACCAATAAATTAGGCAATCTAGAAGAAATGCACGCATTTCTGGAAAGCCACAAACTACCAAAACTGGAACAGGAAGAAATAGAAAACCTGAACAGGCCAATAACCAGCAAGGATATTGAAGCAGTCATCAAAAACCTCCCAAGATACAAAAGTCCAGGGCTAGATGGCTTCCCTGGGGAATTCTATCAAACGTTTAAAGAAGAAACCATACCTATTCTACTAAAGCTGTTTGGAAAGATAGAAAGAGATGGAGTACTTCCAAATTCGTTCTATGAGGTCAGCATCACCTTAATTCCAAAACCAGACAAAGACCCCACCAAAAAGGAGAATTACAGGCCAATATCCCTGATATACATGGATGCAAAAATTCTCAACAAGATACTAGCCAGTAGGATCCAACAACACATTAAGAAAATTATTCACCATGACCAAGTAGGATTTATTCCCTGGACACAAGGCTGGTTCAACACTCATAAAACAATCAATGTGATTCATCATATCAGCAAGAGAAAAACCAAGAACCATATGATCCTCTCATTAGATGCAGAGAAAGCATTTGACAAAAGACAGCATCCATTCCTGATCAAAACTCTTCAGAGTGTAGGGATAGAGGGAACATTCCTCGACATCTTAAAAGCCATCTAGGAAAAGCCCACAGCAAATATCATTCTCAATGGGGAAGCACTGGGAGCCTTTCCCCTAAGATCAGGAACAAGACAGGGATGTCCACTCTCACCACTGCTATTCAACATAATACTGGAAGTCCTAGCCTCAGCTATCAGACAACAAAAAGACATTAAAGGCATTCAAATCGGCAAAGAAGTCAAACTCTCCCTCTTCACTGATGACATGATACTCTACATAGAAAACCCAAAAGCCTCCACCTCAAGATTGCTAGAACTCATACAGCAATTTGGCAGCGTGGCAGGATACAAAATCAATGCCCAGAAGTCAGTGGCATTTCTATACACTAACAATGAGACTGAAGAAAGAGAAATTAAGGAGTCAATCCCATTTACAATTGCACCCAAAAGTATAAGATACCTAGGAATAAACCTAACCAAAGAGGTAAAGGCCCTA
The DNA here is from genome assembly GCF_048418805.1 of Vulpes vulpes. NCBI lineage: Eukaryota > Metazoa > Chordata > Mammalia > Carnivora > Canidae > Vulpes > Vulpes vulpes. The sequence goes on along the minus strand of NW_027325780.1, from coordinate 2,657,019 downwards.
TACCCTAAAAACTATAGAATACTTCTGAAAGAAATTGAGGAAGACACAAAGAATTCCATGCTCATGGATTGGCAGAATTGATATTGTGAAAATGTCAATGTTACCCAGGGCAATTTACACGTTTAATGCAATCCGTATCAAAATAACCATGGACTTTCTTCAGAGAGTTAGAACAAATTATTTTAAGATTTGTGTGGAATCAGAAAAGACCCCGAGTAGCCAGGGGAATTTTAAGAAAGAAAACCATAGCTGGGGGCATCACAATGCCAGATTTCATGTTGGGCTACAAAGCTGTGGTCATCAAGACAGTGTGGAACTGGCACAAAAACAGACACATAGATCAATGGAACAGAATAGAGAACCCAGAAGTGGACCCTGAACTTTATGGTGAACTAATATTTGATAAAGGAGGAAAGACTCTCCATTGGAAGAAAGACAGTCTCTTCAATAAATGGTGCTGGGAAAATTGGACATCCACATGCAGAAGAATGAAACTGGACCACCCTCTTTCACCATACACAAAGATAAACTCAAAATGGATGAAAGATCTAAATGTGAGACAAGATTCCATCAAAATCCTAGAGGAGAACACAGGCAACACCCTTTTTGAACTCAGCCACAGTAACTTCTTGCAAGATACATCCACGAAGGCAAAAGAAACAAAAGCAAAAATGAACTATTGGGACTTCATCAAGATAAGAAGCTTTTGCACAGCAAAAGAAACAGTCAACAAAACTAAAAGACAACCTACAGAATAGGAGAAGATATTTGCAAATGACATCAGATAAAGGGCTAGTTTCCAAGATCTATAAAAAACTTATTAAACTCAACACCAAAGAAACAAACAATCCAATCATGAAATGGGCAAAAGACATGAACAGAAATCTCACAGAGGAAGACATGGCCAACAAGCACATGCGAAAATGCTCTGCATCACTTGCCATCAGGGAAACACAAATCAAAACCACAATGAGATACCACCTCACACCGGTGAGAATGGGGAAAATTAACAAGGCAGGAAACCACAAATGTTGGAGAGGATGCAGAGAAAGGGGAACCCTCCTGCACTGTTGGTGGGAATGTGAACTGGTGCAGCCACTCTGGAAAACTGTGTGGAGGTTCCTCAAGAGTTAAAAATAGATCTGCCCTACGACCCAGCAATTGCACTGCTGGGGAGTTATCCCAAAGATTCAGATACAATGAAACGCTGGGACACCTGCACCCCGATGTTTCTAGCAGCAATGTCCACAATAGCCAAACTGTGGAAGGAGACTCGGCGTCCATCGAAAGATGAATGGATAAAGAAGATGTGGTTTATGTATACAATGGAATATTACTCAGCCATTAGAAATGACAAATACCCACCATTTGCTTCAACGTGGATGGAACTGGAGGGTATTATGCTGAGTGAAATAAGTCAATCGGAGAAGGACAAACAGTGTATGTTCTCATTCATTTGGAGAATATAAATAATAGTGAAAGGGGATAGAAGGGAAGGGAGAAGAAATGGGTAGGAAATATCAGAAAGGGAGACAGAACATAAAGACTCCTAACTCTGGGAAATGAGCTAGGGGTGGTGGAAGGGGAGGAGGGCGGGGGTGGGGGTGAATGGGTGACGGGAACTGAGGGGGGCACTTGATGTGATGAGCACTGGGTGGTATTCTGTGTGTTGGCAAATTGAACACCAATAAAAAATAAATTTAGTATTAAAAAAATAAATAAATAAATGATAGCTTGAGAAGGAAGAATGTATGTCTAATTGGGATTCCAAAAGAGGGAGAGAGAGAGAGAGAGAGAGAGAGAGAGAGACCACAAAGTATATTTGAATAAATCATAGCTGAAAACTCTCCAAATATGGGGAAGGAAACATGCCTACAGATCCAAGAGATAGAGAGGAATCCCCCCCAAAAAATCAATAAAAACTGTTCAACACCTCAACATTTAACAGTGAAACTTGCAAATTTCAAAGATAAAGCGAAAATTCTTAAAGCAGCAAGAGACTAGAGATCCCTAACTGACATGGGGAGAAATATGAGATTAACAGCAAACCTCTCCACAGAGATGGGGTAGGCAAGAAAGGCAATGATATATCCAGGGCACTAAATGAGCAGAGCATGCAGCCAAGAATACTTTATCCAGCAAGGCTCTCATTCAGGATAGGAGAGATAAAGAGCTTCCAGGATAGACAGAAACTGAAAGAATATGTGACCAACAACCCAGCTCTGCAAGAAATATTAAGGGGGACCCTATAAAAGACAGAGGATGCCCAAAGAAATAATACACAAAATAGGGACTGTATAGGTAATATGATGATGCTAAATTCATGTTTCAATAGTTACACTGAATGTAAACGGGCTAAATGATCCCATCAAAAGACACAGGGTATCAGACTGGATAAAAAGTCAAGATCCATCTATATGCTGTCTATAAGAGACTCATTTTAGACCTAAGGATACCTCCAGCCTGGAAATGAAAGAGTGAAGAACGATTTACCATTCAAATGGTCCTCAAAAGAAAGCTGGGGTAGCAATCCTCATATCAGATAAATTATCATTCTGAATGGGGAAAAACTGAGAGACTTTCCCCTAAGATCAGGAACACGACAGGGATGTCCATTCTCACCACTGTTATTCCACATAGTATTAGAAGTCTTAGCCTCAACAATCAGACAAAAAATAAAGAAATAAAAGGCATTCAGATTGGTAAAGAAATCAAAGTCTCCCTCTTCACAGATGACATGATACTGTGTATAGAAAACCCAGGGCAGCCTCAGTGGCACAGCGGTTTAGCGCCGCCTGCGGCCTGGGGTGTGATACTGGGCTCCCAGGATCGAGTCCCACATCAGGCTCCCTGCAGGGAGCCTGTTTCATCCTCTGCCTGTGTCTCTGCCTCTCTCTTCGCTCTCTCTGAATGAATAAATAAAGAAATCTTTAAATTAAAAAAAAAAGAAAAGAAAACCCAGAGACTCCACCCCAAGATTGCTACAACTCATACAGCAATTCCCCAATGTGGCAGGATACAAATTCAAGGCACAGAAATCAGTGGCATTTCTATACACTAACAATGAGACTGAAGAAAGAGAAATTGAGTCACTCCCATTTACAATTGCACCCAAAAGCATAAGATACCTAGGAATAAACCTAACCAAAGAGGTAAAGGATCTATACCCTAAAAACTACAGAATACTTCTGAAGGAAATTGAGGAAGACATAAGGAGATGGAAAAATATTCCATGCTCATGGACTGGAAGAATTAATATTGTGAAAATGTCTATGCTACTCAGCACAATTTACGTATTCAATGCAATCCCTTTCAAAATACCATGGACTTTCTTCACAGAGTTGGAACAAATTATTTTAAGATTTGTGTGGAATCAGAAAAGACCTCGAATAGCTAGATGAATGCTGAAAAAGAAAACCAAAGCTGGTAGCATCACAATGGCCAGACTTCAATCTGTATTACAAAGCTGTGATCATCAAGACAGTATGGTACTGGCACAAAAGCAGACACAGAGATCAATGGAACAGAATAGAGAACCCAGAAATGGGCCCTCACCTCTATGGTCAGCTCATCTTCAACAAAGCAGGAAAGAATATCCACTGGGAAAAAAAAAAAAAGACAGTATCTTCAATAAATGGTGCCGGGAAATTTGGACAGCCACATGCAGAAGAATGAAACCAGACCATTCTCTTACACCATACACAAAGATAAACTCAATATGGTTGAAAGATATAAATGTGAGACAAGAATCCATCAAAATCCTAGAGGAGAAACCCAGGCAACAATCTTTTTGAACTTGGCCACAGCCACTTCTTGCAAGATACATGTACGAAGGCAAGGGAAACAAAAGCAAAAATTAAGTATTGGGACTTAATCAGGATAAAAGCTTCTGCACGACAAAAGAAACAGTCAACTGACTAAAAGACAACCTACAGAATGGGAGAAGATATTTAGAAATGATATATCAGATAAAGGGCTAGTATCCAAGATCTATAAAGAACTTATTAAACTCAACAGCAAAGAAACAAACAATCCAATCATGAAATGGGCAAAAGACATGAAGAGAAATCTCACAGAGGAAGACATAGACATGGCCAACAAGCACATGAGTAAATGCTCTGCATCACTTGCCATCAGGGAAATACAAATCAAAACCACAATGAGATACCACCTCACACAAGTGAGAATGGTGAAAATTACCAAGACAGAAACCAACAAATGTTGGAGAGGATGTGGAGAAAGGGGGACTCTCTTGCACTGTTGGTGGGAATGTGAACTGGTGCAGCCACTCTGGAAAACTGTGTGGAGGTTCCTCAAAGAGTTAAAAATAGACCTGCCCTACGACCCAGCAGTTGCGCTGTTGGGGATTTACCCTAAAGATACAGATGCAATGAAACTCCCGGACACCTGCACCCCGATGTTTCTAGCAGCAATGTCCACAATAGCCAAACTGTGGAAGGAGCCTCGGTGTCCATCGAAAGATGAATGGATAAAGAAGATGTGGTCTATGTATACAATGGAATATTACTCAGCCATTAGAAACGACAAATACCCACCATTTGCTTCAACATGGATGGAACTGGAGGGTATTAAGCTGAGTGAAGTAAGCCAATTGGAGAAGGACAATCATCATATGGTTTCACTCATATGGGTAATATAAAAAATAGTGAAGGAGATTATAGGAGAAAGGAGGGAAAATGAGTGGGAAATATCAGAGAGAGAGACAAACCATGAGAGACTCCTAACTCTGGGAAACAAACAAAGGGTTATGGAATGGGAGGTGGGTGAATAGGGTAACTAGGTGATGGGCAATGAGGAGGGCATATGATGGGATGTGGGATGAGCACTCGGTGTTATGCTATATGTTGGCACATTGAATTTAAATTTAAAAAAATGTAGGAACACCTGGGTGACTCAGTGGTTGAGCGTCTGCCTTTGTTTTGGGGTGTGGTCCTGGGGTCTGGGGATTGAGTCCCACATTAGGCTTCCTGCATGGTGCTTGATTCTCCCTCTGCCTATAATGCTGCCTTTCTGTGTGTCTCTTGTGAATAAATAAATAAAATTTCTTTAAAAAATTGTTTTAATGTTTAAAAAAGTAATTATTTTTTAAAAAGAAAGAAATTCTTAATGGAGGACATAGATACAGTATCATATAAACAACATTGCTGCATTAAAATCAAAGACAATAAGCTTAGTTACCTTAAATACGAGTTGTGCAGCAAAGGTCCAATGGAGGTAAAGCAAGAAAATATAATGCCATTCCAATCCTCTCCAGTTTTCTTAAGTTTGGTAAAGAAAATGAGATACTACGTTGCATTCTAAAAGAAATATTTTATTACTATATTTCTGATTGCATAGCACTTTACAATTTACAAAACATTTTAAAGTACAGTTAGCTCATTTGATCTTTACAATATTATTGTTTTGAAGAAATCAGAGCTATATCACAAGTGTCATTTTTTAGCCGATAAGAAAATTCAGAGATGCCTGATGATACCTCCAAATTTACAAGCTCTCCTTGTATGTGGCAACCTAGATCTCAAATTCAGGCATTCTTACTCTTAGGACCTGATTTGTCTGCCACTAACAATAATTATTTCATCAGGTCACTTCTATTTAAATTTAAATGTAGTTTTACTTATCTTGAAGTTTCTGAACCACAACCTGTAATGTATAAATATTTTTCACTAAGCCCTTGTATAGAAAATTAGTATAGATTATTTATATATTTAACCTGTAGGACTAGACTTTTCACTATGTAGAAGTGCTATTTGAAGCATAGAAGCTGTAGAAATCCAAGAGATGAACTTCATGACCTAACTAATTGCATAATTGCATTTGACCTAAGAGAGATTCTTATGAGCTCTATTTAAGACTGTATAAAGTGAAAACACTGACCCAATTGTGTATGTCAATGATTTAGCACCAAATATCAAAATACTGGAGAGTTAAGGGGTTATTACATTATTAAATGAATATAATAATGATCTAACTCTCCACTGAAATGAAATTCAGTAGAATTAAATATTTGTCTCAGGGAAACACCATGGGTCAGCTTGACAATATCTTGAAATCAAGGTAAATGAATAGAAATCATCAAAGGGTTTTTAAACAGAAGGATTAGATATAAATGAAAAACTAAAAACGAAGTAAAAATGATTTTCTAATATTACTTCCAAATATCTTCACTATACCTATGTCTAATTCGTATAAAAAGTAAGTCTCAAAAGTCTCATGCACTTTTGAGGCAAACTGCAAATCAGCCAATGGTAAGCAAATTTTCTTACAACCTTTGTTTCTCATGCATCTCACATAACACCAGACCCCAACTAACAACAAAAAAGATTTCTTTCCAAAAATTTAGTTTTGAAATAGTGGTCTTGGGGCACTGGGGCTGGCTCAGTTGGTAGAGCACACAATTCTTGGTCTTGGGTTTGTCGGTTTGAGTCCCATGTTGGGTGTAGAGATTACTTAAAAGTAAAGTAAAATAAATAAAATAAAATGAAATAGTGGTCTAAAAGCCTATTTTTGCAACCTGGGTATTTATGAGTTGGATGTTTGTCACTCAAGGAGAATGACAATCAAAATCGTGTAAGAGGGCAGCCCTGGTAGCTCAGCGGTTTAGCGCTGCCTTCAGCCCAGGGCCTGATCCTGGAAACCCGGGATAGAGTCCCACGTCGGGCTCCCTGCACGGAGCCTGCTTCTCCCTCTGCCTATATCTCTGTCTCTCTCTCTGTGTCTCTCATGAATAAACAAGTAAAATCTTTAAAAAATAAAGAAAATTCAGTAAGGTCATTTAATATGTGGATTAAAATCTCTATTATCTGGGGCACCTGGGTGGCTCAGCTCAGATTGTGATCCCGGGGTTCTGGGATTGAGTTCTGCATAGAGCTCCCCTCAGGGAGCCTGCTTCTCCCGCTGGCTGTGTCTCTGCTTCTCTTTCTCTCTGTGTCTCTCATGAATAAATAAATAAAACCTTTAAAAAAAAAAACACCTCTATCATCTGTATTTTTATCATATTTTTCTATCATATTCCTAAGATTATACATTTGAACTAAGATTTGGCATAAAGCAAAGAGCCATAGAACAGAAATATGTCAACATTAATGTAATCCTTATAATTGAGAATCAAACCTCATTTAAGATGCTTAGTAGATGTAACAGTCTCTTCATGTATTCCTAGAATTTATTGCTGGGTTTTGTTCTGACTCCTGGAAAGTATTTTGATCTAAAACATCTTATAAGCAGTCTACATGGGGCACATAGAGTGTTTTACTCAGGAGTCTAAATTGTTAATCTCACCTTTGATGTTTCTTTAAAAAAAAATTTTTTTTTATTTATTCATGAGAGACACAGAGAGGCAGAGACATAGGCAGAGGGACATGCAGGCTCCCTGCAAGGAGCCTGATGTGGGACTAAATCCAGGGACTCTGGGATCACACCCTGAGCTGAAGGTAGATGCTCAATTGCTGAGCCACCCAGGCTTCCTGCCTTTGACGTTTCTTAAACATTTTTCTGTTTTTCTGCTCTCAATAGCAATTTCTTGGAAGTCATAAAGGACTTGTAAGCACCTAATCATGCTATATTTTGTATACTTTTAAAATATTGCCTTTTAAAAAAAATTTTGTTTTATTTTCTTGGGAAGCTTACACCTCCTAGAAACTTCTTTCCCTCCTATATCACTCTAACCTGGATAGAGACCCAGGTCCTCAGTTGACTGTGCCTAACAACCAGCTGTGTAATTTTGGAAAAATCTATTCACCTCCTTGACCTCAGTTTTCTGAGAAATTTAGCTTTAAGTTCCTCTCAGAGTATTCCTTCTCAAAAAAAAAAGAAGGAAGGAAAAGAAAAGGATTAATTTATTTATTTGAAAGAAAGAGAGAGTGTGTGCAGAAAGAGAGAGAAAGGGAGAGAATCCCAAGCAGACTCCGTGCCAAGAGTGAAGCCTGACATGGGGCTCAATCCCATGACCCTGAGATCATGACCTGAGAAAAACAAGAGTTGATTTGAGCCACCCAGATGCCCCTCAAGGTATTCTTCCTTACATATTCTTTGACATAAAGCAATTGTCCAGAAACAGACATTGAAGAAATAAACATTATCCTGCCTTTCACATGTGTTTGGCCAGAATTATGAGGGTCTCTCAGACATCATTGGAATGAGAGGACTGGCCAGGAAAGGGGGCATGTTAAAGTCCTCCCTGCTGGAAGTATCCAACATGAGGTGTCATAAATTCAAGTCTAGGAATATTAAGGACCACCTAAAGCCCTGTCAAGAGTGATGACCAAATTTTGATACTGTGATTATTTTGAAGTTTTCAACTCTTATGGTCATCAACAGAATAAGGAAGCTGTTGAAGAGATATGCTCTGTGTATTTTGCTACTCATACACTGGTGTGGCAAGGAAGCACCATAGACCACTGATCAATTACGGGAAACAAACAACACTGGAAATACACTGTTGACAGTCTTTGGGTAACGTAAGCTTCTCTTGGGTTCTCATCAATTATCAATTATAGAAGAGGTTTGACTGTCAAATTTCCCAATACTTGGGAAATTCCTACTTTCTGGGGTCATCTATTATAATTTAGTTTACAGAAAAACAAAGTCTAGATGAATAAACATGTTAATAGTGGTGAGTTAAGACTCACTCCTAAGGGGAATGGGATTGCTGGGGAGAGACTTCCATATTTATTTTATACTCTTTGGATTTTCACTACTTTTCTTATTTAAAAAAAAAAGAATTTTAATGTGCTATATTAACAATCCTAAGCTGAAAATAGGCTTGTTATCCAGACATTTCAGGTAATGGGTATCATTCTCAGGCTGAAAAGAAAAGAATTACTGTCTAATTTCTAGAGTAGATTTTACCACAATGGCTTAAATTTGTAGACATTTGGAAGAAAATTATTTTCATTTGCTTCCTTCTTTTCACAAGTATTTGATTATTTTATTGTATCATATTTTTGTGTGTTTATTTTTTCCAGGGTTAGTCTTGATACGTATATTCTTGGTACATGGCAATTGATCAATAAATGTTTGTTGAAGGAATACATTAAATAAACCTTAATCTTATTCTATTGCAAAATCAGAATAACTTTTATTTTATTTATTTATTCATGAGAGACACAGAGAGGCAGAGGCACAAGCAGAGAGAGAAGCAGGCTCTATGCAGGGAGCCTGATGTTGGACTTGATCCTGGGACTCCAGGGTCATGCCCTGGGCCAGAGGCAGACACTCAACTGCTGAGCCACCCAGGCATTCCCAGAATAACTTTTCAAATAGAAGGATACCAAGCTGGGCACTGAAACAGTGTTGGTTTTTTGTTTCTGTTTTTCCTAGTAACCTAGAAGATTTTACAATATTCTTTAAAAGTTATCTTAAAACTCAAAATGGATAAAAGATCTAAATGTGAGACAAGATTCCATCAAAATCCTAGAGGAGAACACAGGCAACACCCTTTTTGAACTCAGCCACAGTAACTTCTTGCAAGATACATCCACGAAGGCAAAAGAAACAAAAGCAAAAATGAACTATTGGGACTTCATCAAGATAAGAAGCTTTTGCACAGCAAAGGATACAGTCAACAAAACTCAAAGACAACCTGCAGAATGGGAGAAGATATTTGCAAATGACATATCAGATAAAGGGCTAGTTTCCAAGATCTATAAAGAACTTATTAAACTCAACAGCAAAGAAACAAACAATCCAATCATGAAATGGGCAAAAGACATGAACAGAAATCTCACAGAGGAAGACCATGGCCAACATGCACATGAGAAAATGCTCTGCATCACTTGCCATCAGGGAAATACAAATCAAAACCACAATGAGATACCACCTCACCCCAGTGAGAATGGGGAAAATTAACAAGGCAGGAAACAACAAATGTTGGAGAGGATGTGGAGAAAAGGGAACCCTCTTACACTGTTGGTGGGAATGTGAACTGGTGCAGCCACTCTGGAAAACTGTGTGGAGGTTCCTCAAAGAGTTAAAAATAGACCTGCCCTATGACCCAGCAATTGCACTGTTGGGGATTTACCCCAAAGATTCAGATGCAATGAAACGTCGGGACACCTGCACCCCGATGTTTCTAGCAGCAATGGCCACAATAGCCAAACTGTGGAAGGAGCCTCGGTGTCCATCGAAAGATGAATGGATAAAGAAGATGTGGTTTATGTATACAATGGAATATTACTCAGCAATTAGAAACGACAAATACCCACCATTTGCTTCAACGTGGATGGAACTGGAGGGTATTATGCTGAGTGAAATAAGTCAATCGGAGAAGGACAAACAGTGTATGTTCTCATTCATTTGGGGAATATAAATAATAGTGAAAGGGAATATAAAGGAAGGGGGAAAAAATGTTGGGAAATATCAGGAAGGGAGACAGAACATAAAGACTCCTAACTCTGGGAAACGAACTAGGGGTGGTGGAAGGGGAAGAGGGCGGGTGTTGGAGGGGAATGAGTGACGGGCACTGAGGTGGACACTTGGCGGGATGAGCACTGGGTGTTTTTCTGTATGTTGGTAAATTGAACACCAATAAAAATTAATTTTAAAAAAAACTTATTAAACTCAACACCAAAGAAACAAACAATCCAATCATGAAATGGGCAAAAGACATGAACAGAAATCTCACAGAGGAAGACATAGACAGGGCCAACAAGCACATGAGAAAATGCTCTGCATCACTTGCCATCAGGGAAATGCAAATCAAAACCACAATGAGATACCACCTCACACCAGTGAGAATGGGGAAAATTAACAAGGCAGGAAACCACAAATGTTGGAGAGGATTCGGAGAAAAGGGAACCCTCCTGCACTGTTGGTGGGAATGTGAAATGGTGCAGCCACTCTGGAAAACTGTGTGGAGGGTCCTCAAAGAGTTAAAAATAGATCTGCCCTACGACCCAGCAATTGCACTGCTGGGGATTTACCCCAAAGATATAGATACAATGAAATGCCGGGACACTTGCACCCTGATGTTTATAGCAGCCATGTCCTCAATAGCTAAACTGTGGAAGGAGCCACAATGTCCTTCGACAGATGAATGGATAAAGAAGATGTGGTCTACTGAGGGAGGCACTTGACGGAATGAGCACTGGGTGTTATTCTGTATGTTGGTAAATTGAACACCAAGAAAAAATTAATTTATTAAAAAAAAAGAAGATGTGGTCTATATATACAATGGAATATTACTCAGCCATCAGAAGAGATGAATACCCACCATTTGCTTCAAAATGGATGGAACTGGAGGGTATTATGCTGAGTGGAGTAAGCCAGTCTGAGAAGTACAAACATTATATGGTCTCATTCATTTGGGGAATATAAATAATAGTGAAAGGGAATAGAGGGGTAGGGAGAAGTAATGGGTAGGAAATATCAGAAAGGGAGACAGAACATGGAAGACTTCTAACTCTGGGAAACGAACTAGGGGTGGTGGAAGGGGAGGAGGGCAGGGGGTGGGGGTGACTGGGTAGCGGGCACTGAGGGGGCACTTGACAGGATGAGCACTGGGTGTTATCTGTATGTTGGCAAATTGAACACCAATAAAAAATAAATTTATTATTAAAAAAAAGTTATCTTAAAAATTTTCCTACTTATTTTCAGGGAAATCTGATTTAACAAATACGTTGATAGTGAAAAAAATTTGACTTAATAAACAAGTTGTATATGATATCTCAGTTTCTAAAGAAATGATTAATTTTATGTTGGCAAAGCACTTGCATATTATTTAATTAGCTATTCCTCACAACTACTCCTCTAGTGCTATTATCTGAGTTTAAAAAGAATGATTAAATGAATGAATGAATGAATGAATGAATGCTTTGCTTAAGATCCCAAAGGTAGGCAGCAGTGAAGACAATTTGATGTTCATTAGCCCTGTTGTCTCCCCAGAACAAAGGGTAGAACTGCAGAGCTTTCTTCTATGGCAGTAGTAGTGGTTCATTTATTAATGCTTGTCAGGAAAAGATGAAAGACTAAGCCAGATAAGAAGTGTCTGCCTGCTACAGGTATGGTTTAGCATCGTGGTTTATAACATATGTAGTAAATATTATAACCACTATTAGGCCTTGTGCTTTTTTTTCAGGCTTTGCACCCTTTAAGTGCACAAACTCACATTTCTTCTCCAGTGCCAAAATATAGTTTACTTCTGCTCTAGGCCTAGGAAGAGAGAGAAGAGAGAAAGAGAATATGAACAAAGTTTAAATGGATCTGAATTACTGAGGTTTCTTTGCTATATTTTATTGAATTCCACATTTTAAAATTGATGGAAAGGTGCTTACTGAAAAAAAAGTGCTCATATTGATAAGTATAACTTTGAAGGAAGAGGGGAAAGTTATATTTTTGGCAGTAGGTCAGCTTTTACTAAATCTATTTTCCTTTCCTTCTCTTTCGTTATTACATTTTTATTGAATATTTTCCTACAGCTTTTTTGGAATTAACTGAGTTACTCTAGTTGTTTGCATGCAGGAGTAAGGTTTTTTCCCCTCACTTCATTTAACATTCACATGAATTTTTATTCAATTTCTTTGGCTTTGGATATTCACCTCTCTTCATCGTCTGTGTTCTGAATAGCATTTTCTCTTCTGCCTATTGTTCATGTGAATGAGGCATTCACAGTTGGATTTACAAGCTGTTCTGGAAATTCAGAGTTTTCCTTTGTGGCATGTGACTCTTAGAACACAATCTATCCTTGGCATGTGCCAGTTAATGCCTAGACTTCTCCAAGGCTAAGCATCAGTTAAGATGGTTGAGGAACATCAATGTTGAACTAAAACTTTTGACTAATAAGCCCCAAACTCCTTTTGTTTCGTAGTTGCATTTTGAACATGAATTCTGAGTGATTTCTGGGTGCTTTACTTTTTTCAATCCCAAACTCTTGTTCTTAGCTTTACCTGCCTCTTTGAAGTATTGACCAGCCGTATGTCTCAGTATAATCACTGACAAATATACATTATTATTGTGTTGGCTTTAATTCCCTACTAAAATTTAAATAAATTTGAGGTATTATTAATATCCATTTACAATGTCCTCTTGATTTTTAATATGGAACAAATCCTGCTGGATAACATTATACAAACAGCAATTTGATTTCCTGAAAGTAAACCTAAGTAATGAAAATTCCTACCCCTTGGGCTTAATGCATGATTTTAAATGTCAAAATCTGCCTAGAAAAGTCAACTATATTCCCCTCCCAGGTAGTTAGCTACAACCAGAAAGGAAGAAAAATTGAAATACTTCTATTTAAATGTTGTTACAGCATTAAATAAATTTGTCTTGAGTTTCTAATATAAAATGTCTAATAGAAGTCCCTCTGTTTGGAAGATGCAGCCCACTTCTAGACTTTAGTTTGGGAAAAGATCATTTAGAGATCATTGCGTTTAGTACTTCTGCATTAAGTTCTATTTTTCTCATTTTTTAAGGAATGTGGCAGGTATCCCTACCTTTTATCGGTGCCTAAGGAGCTTTGTGATGAAGTTATTACTGTTTCTCCCTTGTCTTCATTAATAGCCTCCAATCCCTGAGGACTCCTGGACAAGTCAAGCTCAATAGGCAAGGGCTGCTTTTTCTGTCAGGTTTCCCACCCATCTTTCCTAACTTACAAATATCCTACACCACTTGATTTCCGAGAACCCTTTCTGACAGTCCCTGCTTTTGTTAATGCCAAACCCCTTCCAGAATCCACTATGCCTTGGATTCTCATTATAAACGTTTTCCATTACAAACTCAGCTGTGAAGGCTTCCCAAATAACAACCTCCCTCCCAGTTAGTGATCCCTCCAGGGCAGCGGCTTCCTAGGTGTGGTCTCCTTCAGGAATTATCAAAGTCACTTCATCACCCTGGAAACTTGTTAGAAATGTAAGAGTTGGGTAGCCTGGGTGGCTCAGCAGTTTAATGCAGCCTTCAGTCCCGGGTGTAATCCCAGAGACCCCAGATCAAGTCCCACGTCGGGCTCCCTGCATGGATCCTGCTTCTCCCTCTGCCTGTATCTCTGCCTCTCTCTCTGTGTCTTTATGAATAAATAAATAAGATCTTTAAAAAATGGAAGAGTTTTGGTGCACCCTAGGCCTAGTGAATTAGAAAGTCTGGGGGTGGGACCTATTGTGTTTTAACAAGCCCTTCTCTGGATTCTGACCCATGGCCATAGGGCATCAACTTATAGCCATACAAGTATCTCCAGACTCTCACTGGTTTTCATAGCAGGTTCTTAAGAAGACTTTCATGTAAAACTAATCCTAAACAAGCAAATAAAAACAAAAATACTTGCTTATAATGGCTTAGCTAAAACAAATTAGCCTGAAGCCAATTTTTCCAAATGTTATTTACTTAATGATCAGGGCTCTTTTTTTTTTTTTTTTTTTTTTTTTTTTTTTTTATGATCAGGGCTCTTAATGAACAATTTACCTAAATTCAATCTCCTTTGAATGTTTTTTACACCCTTATTGATGAAGTTTTGGAATATACGTGAGGTTTGGTGGGGTGAGGTCCAGAGCCGATGACCTCGAAAGAATTCTTGAGATGTCTTTGGTGCAAAATGGTGGTTTTATTAAAGCCTGGGAACAGGACCTGTGGACAGGAAGAGCTGCTGCCCCGGGCCTGTGACGGGTGGCTGATTATACACCTGGGAGTGGGAGGGGTTGGGAGGGGTGGGAAAATAGCCTACTCTCTAGGGAATTCTGGAAGCCAGTATTCCAGGACCTTGAGGGGATCAACTATTGTTGGGGAAAGGTCACTTATTACCATTTAATAAAACCTGAGTCATGAGACCCTTCAGATGTGTATTGGTGGGCCATGTACTGGCAGATGATCTCCAATACATATCTTGGGTTTAGAGATAAGGAGAAATTTCTAAGGCATTTTTATATGTTAAAGTAGACTCACAGGATCCTAGGGGTTAGAGTAAGATTGCCTTCTGCCCTTAGCAAAGTATGAATATGGAGGTAGTTGAATCTATAGAGGAATGTCACTCACCCTGTTTCAAGGACTTGTCAGTGTGCTTTGTCCTCAACTAGTCTCTTTTCCCCCATCACTTAACAGTTTCCACACCATTCTTTTTTTTTTTTTTAAGATTTTATTTATTTATTCATAGAGAGAGAGGTGGAAGGAGAAGCAGGCTCCATGCAGGGAGCCTGACATGGGACTCGATCCTAGGTCTCCAGGATCAGGCCCTGGACTGAAGGCGGCGCTAAGCTGCTGAGCCACCCAGACTGCCCCCCACACCATTCTTTAAGTCACTAATGATCTCTCAACTTTCATTTGAAACCTGAGATTTTCCCCACCTGGGCTAAGTTGTTCTCTTAATTGTTTCCAAAGTGAATTAGCTGCAGGTTTATCCCATAACATTATGAATTTCTCATGAGCAAAAATCTGTTGTTTCTCTTGTTATGTCTTATATTATGCCTCGTGTATGGTAGACATTTGAGGAATGATTGTTGGCTTCAATGCTGGTATACAGTATAATAGCAGACCGTACAGAACAGAGGCAAGCCTTGTATTCAAATGGCACTTCTTTCATTATTAGCCATGTGACTTTGGGCAAGTTTTTATTTTATTTTTTTTTTAAGATTTATTTATTTATTCATTCAGAGAGAGCGAGAGAGAGGCAGAGACACAGGCAGAGGGAGAAGCAGGCCCCATGCAGGAAGCCCGATGTGGGACTCGATCCCGGGTCTCCAGGATCACACCCCAGGCTGCAGGCGGCACTAAACTGCTACGCCACCGGGGCTGCCCCTTTGGGCAAGTTTTTAAAAAAATCGCTCTATGCCTCAATCTCTTTACCCATAAAATGGGCATAATATATAATAGTACTCACATCATCGAGTTGTCATAGAATAAGAGGAGTTTATATATGTGAAGTGCTTAGGACCGTACCAGCATAAAGCAAACATTATGTATGAGTTAGTTATTATTTCTTTAGTATCAAATCCTAGTTCTGCTTTTATTCAATTATGTGTTTTACTCACCTATGTTCATTTCCTTTTCAACATTCCTTGTTCTTGTAGCTAGAGCACAGGGGTGCAAGAGCACCTGGCTCCAGGGCTGCCAAAAAGACCAGGTGTAGCCGCTTACCACTAACAATATCCAAAGGCCGAGAGATGAGTGGTGGGTGAGACAAGAAAGCAATTTAGTTCAGTGAGGCCAACATCAGGAAAACAGTGGACTAGCAGCTCAAAGACTTTCTCCCAAGTGCCAAAAATACTTCCAGGTTTATATATGGAAAATGTGGGACAAAGGTGGGTGGATACATGCAGTTAGGCAGCAAAGGTCACAGCTATCATTGTCTTGGAGTCAATCACTGGTCTAGTATTTCAGGCTTAGGGCAGTGCTTACTAGGGGGGGGGGTAGTTTTGGTTTTTTGTGGGTTTTTTTTTTTTTTTAAGATTTTATTTATTTATTTGACACAGAGAGAGAGCACAAGCAGTGGGAGTGGCAGGCAGGCTCCCAGTGGAACAGAGAGCATGACATGGGGCTTGATTCCAGGCCCTGAGGATCATGACCTGAGCTGACCCAGGCACCCCAAGGGGCAGTTCCAATTCCCATCCGGGGATGCTTTGCTCTCAGAGTAATCTGCTTGAGCCAGGAGACCACCTGGAAGGAAAAACACAACCAGGTAGTCTGAGAGCAGCCAAGAGTCAGCTGAAATTCCTTCCATTCTTATTATACTGTCTCTGCCTCATTTGGAATTAATAGAATTAATATGTCTTTTATCAGATACATGGCCTGCAAATATTTTCTCCCAGTCTTCTCATTCTGTTTAGATGTCTTTCACAGAACAAAATCTTGAAATTTTAATAAAGTCTAATTTGTCAGTTTTTTCTTTCATGAATTTTGCCTTTGGTGTTTTATCTAACATGTTATGGCCAAAACCAAGGTCACCTAGAGTTTCTCCTACACTTCTAGAAGTTTTATAGTTTTTTTGTATCACATTTATGTCTATGTTCCATTCTGAGCAATTTGAGTAAGGTATAAGCTGTGTGTTAAGGTTCATTTCTTCTGCATTTAGATGTTCAATTGTCCTAGCATCATTTGTTGAAAAGACTATTCTGCTCTTTTTATTTATTTATTTTTTAAAGATTTTATTTATTTATTCATGAGGAACAGAGAGAGAGAGAGGCAGAGACACAGGCAGAGGGAAAAGCAGGCTCCATGCAGGGAGTCTGATGTGGGACTCGATCCCAGGTCTCCAGGATCAGGCCCTGGGCCGAAGGTGACGCTAAAAGGCTGAGCCACCAGGGCTGCCCTATTCTGCTCTTTTTAATGTCAAGTTCTATTCTTTCTCTCAAGAGAAAACACTCTATTTTTATAGTGTATTTTGAAACAGATATCTAGACCCAAGATGGAGCTTCTCCTACATGAGATGCCAGGTCAGCAAACTGAAACTGAGATAACTTTTGTGTCCCTGTAAATGCTCTGCTTGGCCAAAAACATAGCATATCACTTAGTTGATCCACAAATGCCAGCCAACTTGGGCTTTCTTACCTCAAAGTCGACTATTTGGCCCTAGCCAATCAGATATTTTCTGCTTTTCATTTCCTTGTTCTTTATTCCTTATCCTATAAAAGCTTCTCATCCTCCACCCTACTTTACAGTTCTCCAAAGGAGCATGTCGTGAAGTGCTCATTTTGTTTGCCTAATCTAAATTGTCTTCTTTAATAACTTTTTAACATGTGACTCAACGTGACTCTTCTTTGTGTAGAAGAAAGCTTTTTTTTTTTTTAGAAAGCTTTTTATTCAACTCATTTGGATTGAGTGGCTGGTTTGTTCATCATATAAGATGATAATTACAAAAAAACGATAACTACATACCTTAAAGATTTTTTAAAGTTTAAAATGTGTAGAACTCATTCATTTGCTAAACTTTTCTTTGAATATGGATCTGCTGATTGTTCTAAATTGTCTTTTTCAGAAAATACAGATAAAATGCATCGCCTGTGATAGCCAATGTTTCAGTTAGAACTCAGAATTCTTAGGTTTAAAAATGGGCTCCCCATGTAATTATCTAGAGCACCTTACCTAGCCTCTCTCGTCTTTAATTTCCTCATCTGTAAAATGAGAGTAATAATAGTACTTATCTCATAAGAGAATAAATTAATATATGTTAATCACTTAGAACATTTGTCTCACACATAGTAAGTATGTTATAGGTATTTGCATTAAGGTGGAACAAGAACTTGTGGTACAATCTGAAGGAAGAATCCTAAATCTTTATTCTCTTTTCTATATTTTTACAATTGCTTTGTTTGCAATTTGCCCAATTTGGCAGCAATGGCTTTTAGTGGCTTTTAGCAGCTTTCTCAAAATTCCAAAGCACTCAGATACATTTTCATATGAAAAACCTTTCTTGTACACACACATTTCATCAACATACATGGCAGATTTGGGGAATCAATGAACTCAGGTATAAAACTCCACTAGTGGGATAATCAGTGGTCAGACTACAGAAGAGATGGGAAGAGAACTTCAGCTGACTCTGTTTTGACCCCAGACTTTCTAGTTGGGTTATTCTTTCCAGCTCATCTCCTGGTTTAGGCAGAAAACCCTGACAGCAAAACAGTAAAGCATCTCCTCATGGGAGTTGAAACTACCCTTCAAGCAATAAAAACTGCCCTGAGGCAGCAATACCAGAAGTGTGATCGATTCCAAGACAATGATCAATTTGACCTTTGTTGCCTACCTGCATGTACCCACCCACCTTTGTCCTTATATAAACCTGGAAGTATTTTCGGAACTTTAGAGACAGTCTTTGAGACACTAGGCTAGTCCACCGCCAGTGTTGGTCGCACTGAACTAAATTCCTTTCTTGTTTCACCATCACTTGTTTCTCTGCCTTTGGATTTTTCAGTGGTGAGTGGTCTTACCTGGTCTGTTTGGGAGCCCTGGAACCAGGTGCTCTTGTATCCTGTGCTCCGGCTACAAGATTACTAGCCAGGTTTTCAGAGTGCAATGGAAATCAGTCAATTTGTTTACAGAGGCATTGGAAAGATTCAGTTAATTTGGTTAACAGATTACATACCAATTGGTTAATAGGTTCTACAAATGCAACAAGACCATCTTTTTCTTTACTGGTATTTTTAAGCTGGTAGTGATAAAGTTTAAATGGACTCTGTGAGGGGATCCCTGGGTGGCTCAGGGGTTTAGCGCCTGCCTTCGGTCCGGGGCATGATCCTGGAGTTCCGGGACGATGTGGTTCCCTGCATGGAGCCTGCTTCTCCCTCTGCCCATGTCTCTGCCTCTCTCATGAATAAATAAATAAAATCATAAGCAGAAGGAGAAGCAGGTTCCCTGTGAGGAGCCTGATGTGGGACTGGATCCCCAGACTCAGGATCACGCCCTGAGCTGAAGACAGATGCTCAACCACTGAGCCACCCAGGTGCCCCCTCTTTTTAAAATATTTTATTTCAAACCAAATAAAGCAAAATGTTCCATTTTATTTCCATACGTAATGCAAGAAGTCAAGTTTAAGAAATGGGTTGAGATTATAGTGGATATGCCTCAAAGAAGAATTCTGGTAAAATGTCTCAACTAGCATTGATGCAGGCTGGCTGCCTCCAAGGACCCAGATGGGGCGGAGCAGGAGTCCTGCAGTTTCAGCCAAAAGTGTCCTTGGCTTTGTGCAGGATAGAAATCAAATGCAAGCTGGAAGGAAGTGAGAGCAGAATTTATTGAAGACAGAGAGTAGATACAGATGGAGCATCTGGGAAACTCGGAAAGGAAAAGAGAATGACTCTTTTCTTTGCTTGGGGTCTAGGGTTTTTATTATGGATTGTGTTCTGGTGTATAGCTCTTCTCACATATCCAGGAACTGGTTAAAGCCGAATGCTCAGTTGACCCCTCTAAGTCATTTGTACCCTGGAGCCAGGGGTCTTGGTGAGTCAGTGGTCTTGGAAAATGTCACTCCTTAGATGTTATCTGTTGTGTTGAAGACTTCAAAGGAATTACTAACTCCTTGACCTCTACAAAGAAGACATACATTATCTGTATGATAAGGTATATGTAGGGTAGGGGTGCAGGTCCTAACAAGAATAGAAGCAGGAAAAGTAGCAAAAAAGCAGTCCTTCAAGGGATCTCCTTGATTTCCCTGTTTCAGTATATTACCTTCTGCAGCATATAAAACGGACGCAAAGTGGACAAAACTCACCCACGATTCAAATGGAAAAAAACATTTAATAATTCATCCACTTAAAAAGCATAATTGAGTGAGCTCAGACTAGTATAATAAAAGCTAGTGTATCTTGGGGCACCCGAGTGGCTTAGTTGATTAAGCGTCTGACTTCATTCAGTTCAAGTCATGATCACAGGGTGTTGAGATCGAGCCCCACATAGAGTACCATGTGTTGGGCTCCACACTCCATGGGAATGCTTCTCTCTCTCTCCGTCAGCCCCCCAGTACCGCTCGGGCACTCATAAGAGTGCTCTCTCTCTCTCAAATAAATTAAAAAACATAGAAAAAAATAAACTCTTAACTAAGAGTTGTGTCCAAAAGTATATAAAATAGAAAAAGTATCAGGATATATCCACCAACGTAACAAAACATAGCAAGTTGTATAAATAATTATCAAATATAATAAGATTCTGGGACTCCTGGGTGGCTCAACAATTGTGTGTCTGCCTTTGGCTCAAGGCATTGATCCCGAGATCCTGGGATTGAGTCCCACATCAGGCTCCCCATGGGGGGCCGGTTTCTCCCTCTGCCTATGTCTCTGCCTCTCTCTGTGTGTTTTGCAGGAATAAATAAAAATCTTTAATAAAAAAAAATATATAATAACGTTCAGTTGCAAAGACCCTTAAGTGAGTCACTTAAAATATGGAAGGCAAAGGGACTTTCTCTAAGAATTTAGTCAGACCCTTACAAGTGGTAATTTTGAAGCTTTGGCCTGGTGGTTTGCTAATGGAACTACCATTAGGAGGTTTATTCTTCAGCAATAAGCCTATTTCTCATTCTGATAGACATCAGGGCAGGACATTTGAAAAGTAGTGGGATTAGAGGGTCCAGACCCAAGTGTTTGCAGGGTCTAGGCGACTTTGTGAATGACTGAAATGCCTAAAGAGGCAACCATGATGATTGCGATGCTAGTGGAGCTTGGTATGCCATCTACAAAGTGCAATGCTTACTCAGTTCCAGTGGGTCGTGGCCATGTAGAAATATGGGGCCAGTATGGCTTGGTCTCCTAATTATTTTCAAAAGATGACAGAAATGTAAAATTTTAGCTTAATTAGTTGTCAGTATAATTAAAAAAATATTTGTGGCCCAATACTGTATTAATATGGCACATTGTCTCTGATAATTCATATTTCCCCTTAGGAGATGTGTATGTATGTCTCTGTCTCTGTGTATGAATGATCTAACAGCTTTCTGCTTAGACAATTGAAGAATGTGACATTTTGGCAACTCAAATTAGAGGGAAAAGCTAAAGAGGATCATACTGTAGTAGCTATGTCCTCCAACTGTTCTATGGGCCTTGGAACATGCTAGAGAACATGAAGAACTATCTTGTTAGAGCACTGGAGTCTCTAGGGCATTATTCTTGACTGAACAAATCTGAATATTGGATATGTATTGTGTTGGAAGGGTTATATGTTATGGTGGTAAGACCATCTCTTTTATGGACAGAAGGGGTTTCAGCAGACTGGTATAACACTGCACCTTGGAAATAAGATGAAGGTGGCGTTCTTACCATAAAACAAACCTCAGCACAGAGTTAAGAACAAAAATCGGGCAGCCCGGGTGGCTCAGCGGCTTAGTGCCGCCTTCGGCCCAGGGCATGATCCTGGAGACCGGGGATCAAGTCCCGCGTTGGGCTCCCTGCATGGAGCCTGCTTCTCCCTCTGTCTGTGTCTCTGCCTCTTTCTCTCTCTGTGTCTCTCACGAAAAAATAAATTAAAAAAATTTTAAAAAATCAACCATAATACAACCTGCTATGTATGACTTCTTGCCTGTGCTTCCGTTGAACTGTGGAAATTGTTCTTGTTGACATATTGTTAAAAATTTTTTGCTAAACATGTAATTCTTTTTTGTTTATCCCACCAGTTCAGTTAAAGTCTGATCTAACAATATATTGACCAGATGTCTGTACTAGTCAAGAGTCTGGCAGGAAACATGGCAAATTCAGAGTTTAACCAAAGAGAGTTTAAAAGGGGAACTATTTACATAGGTGCGGGCAGGGTTAAGGGCACTGCCAAGGAATGTTGAAATAAACATAGATGAGAAAGAGAGGGAGCTACTGCCACACCAGGCCTGAAGGAACAAGGGGAAACGTGGTTATTAGAAATGAGATGAGAGTTAGAGCTGTGGAAGGAGAGATGCCGGGAAGAACCAGTGGCCAATGACAAAATGCAGCCGCCACCAGGCCCACAGCCAAACAGAGGGAGCAGGACAATACCTTCTCTTCTCTTTCTTCCTGTCCTCTCTCACTGGAGCTCCCTACTGCCAAACCCAGAGAGAAGCCAGAGGCAAGGAAGCCCAGGTGATGCAGTTTAAAAGAGTCAGTCTCTAAGGGTACACCTAGCAGGGTGGACAAAAGTGAAGAATAAATGTAACCAGTGGCAAATGCAGTATAACCAGTACAATGATCTGTTAACATAAGGAATTACCAGTAATTTACCAGGTTATAACAAGGAGGGAAAAAAATCTGTTAGGAAAAAATGGGTAAAGATAATGAAATATTTTCATAGCAGGTAGATTTATGCCAACCATGATAAGGACAGTTTCATAAAACTAAGTAGTTTCTTTTAAATCTACTAAATTATTTGAAAGAGGTAACATAAATGACAAAGGAGGGTTAGCCAGTGAATTTAATTTATTCAGATTTTGCAATGAATTGTGGTAATGCCTTTTTATAGATGATGAAAGATATTTAATTCTCATGGAATAAAGGCTAAGATAAATAATCATAGGTAACTTTAAGATTTAGCAAATTAGTAAGAAACAAAACAAATGAACAAAGAAAAAAAGAGACAAACCAAACCAAACCAAACCAAAACAAAACAAAAAAACCCAGACTCCTAACTACAGAGAACAAACTGATGGTTACTAGAGGGTAGATGGAGGGATGTGTTAAATAGGTGAAGGGGATTAAGAGCACACTTCTCATGATGAGCACTCAGTAATACATAGAATTGATGAATCCCTATACTGTGTGTGTGTGTGTGTGTGTGTGTGTGTGTATATATATATATATATATATAAAGATTTCATTTATTTATTCATGAGAGACACACTGAGAGAGGCAGAGACACAGGCAGAGGGAGAAGCAAGTTTCTCCAGGGGGCCCGATGTAGGACTCAATCCCAGGACCCCAGGATCATGCCCTGAGCTGAAGGCAGACGCCCAACTGCTGAGCCACCCAGGCCTCCCTATACTGTACATCTAAAACTAATGTAACACTGTATGTTAACTGTACTAGAATTAAAGTAGTAATAATAAAAATAAAGATTTAGCAAATTAGACAAGGATTTCATATTATAATGTACCCTCAAACAACATGGGTTTGAACTGCATGGTTCCACTTATAGGCAAATTTTTTTTCGATAAATACAGTATAGTACTATAAATGTATTTTATCTTCCATTAGATTTTCTTAGTGGCACTTTCTTTTCTCTACTTTACTGTAAGCATACAGTATATAATACATATAACTGCAAAATATTTGCTAATCGATTGCTTATGTTATCCATAAGGCTTCCAGTCAACAGTAGGCTATTAATAGTTAAGTTTTTGGGGAGTGAAGAGTTATTCATGGATTTTTGACTCTACAGGGGATTGGCACCTCTAACCCCCATATTGCTCAAGGGCCAACTGTAATTCAACTGATACTAAGTCAAGATGCAGGGTACAGTGTGCCATATTTCAATCTGTAATTTGGAATTAGATATTTTATAAAAAGATGTAAGGAAAGAAACCTGCTAACCTTGGCCAAAGAAAATCTAGGAAAAATCAAACATTGGATGAGACCTAACAAACCTCATAACTGGGCAACATTATTATTTAAAAAAAATCATAGTTGCTTGCATTATTCTGAGATGGCTCTCTACATGCCACTGGTGTTTTCCAGACCAATGGTGAACTATATGGCCTTGATATTTCTTAGCCTTTAAGACCTCACTAATAATGATTGGCTCTATGCCTCCAGTATTCTTGAACTCTGGACAAATGAACTGGTTGTTATAAGGGAGTGTCGCATTGAGTGGAACCAAACACATATGCTACTGCATTATGTCTGCCCTTTTTGTCCTGTTCTGCTGCTTTTGGTTAGTTTTTGTGTGTAAGAAAGGTGCCAAAGCCATCAAAGCTATCTGTGTCCCAAGTATGTCACAGACTGTAGCATGCTGCATTCTAGGATTTCTCTCATGTCCTCTTTTGATCTGGTTCCCATAAACAACAAGCCCTATGCTCATGGGGCTCTAAGTGGTTTCAGCAAAATGTCTCTTTTACATGTTTTTCTTGTGTCTTCCAGCCCAGGTTGTAACAGTAATGCTTGAAAGGCACTGGGCAGAAGCAGGGCCCTAAGGATTACTTCTCTTCCACATGGGTGCTGTATCCTTCAAATGCTCCCACCTCCCTTACATGAATAGCTCCTTAGAGCCAAACACACCCTGCAACTCTTCTGTCTGCTTGACAGGTATCTGAATCTCGAGATGCACACAGCTTGGGTTAAGTGCAGTCCTTCGATTACACAGCTGCTACTTCCTGATTCTATTCTGGGTGCCCTAGAAGTGGGGAGTTGTGGTAACACTGCAAAAATCCCCACTCGCTGTCATTCACGAAAGGTTCTGGGTCTCTTCTGATAGTGGGCACTGGGAACCAGAGCATCTTACTCTCTCTAAATTTCTGCAGCCCTCCTTCTAGAGAGAGTTCAGAAAAGCAATGCATTCTTGTGGTTTCTTGAAGAATTACATGCTTTATATCAGTTTTGGTGGTACAATCTGTTTTAGAACCCGGATTATTACAGTTGAAAATAAATTTTATTTAGGAACCCATCTATTCTTATTTATATTCCCAGCCATTACTATTTTCCTTTGACCTTTGGAGAAATTCATTAATTTTTCTAAATACAATCTACTTTTCCTGATGGATTAGGATGCTCATTACTTCCCTGGACCCCTGGATAACTCTTTGATCTATGTTTGCTTTGATTTGTTTCCTTGGGTTAGAGCTCTGTCATCTCTCCTAGATGAGCCAGAAGCATCTTTTATTTGTCCATTAAAAATTAATCCTTAACAATTATTCATAGTTGTTTAGCATAACTTAACAAGTTGTAACCAAAGCTAAGGAAGTGCAATGGAGAATCACATGCCACAAAAATGTTGTCATCCCTATTTTCAGATGGAAAGACCACAGCGCTGAGTGGGGATATAACCTGCTAGGGTTGGCCATGTCAGGAAAGCGTGACCTGAACCTCTGGCTCCTTGATTATTAAAGGCTCTTCTACTCTGAGTCTCGTTCTCTCCCCATCTCTCTCATACCACTACTCTTCTACCTCTATTACTTGTTTACTAAGGGAAGAAGACAAATGCTAACCCAGCTGCAACAACAGAAACTTTGTTAGATGGAATAAGATAATTTAGACAAGGATGGAGATGTTACTGTATATGGATGAATATTGGAGTATTTATTTAATTTTTTTAAAAGATTGTATTTATTTATTCATGAGAGACAGAGAGAGAGGCAGAGACACAGGCAGAGGGAGAAGCAGGCTCCATACAGGGAGCCCGATATGGGACTCGATCCTGGAAGCCTGGTATCATGCCCTGAGCCAAAGACAGACGCTTAACCACTAAGGCACCCAGGCTTCCCAATGTTGGAGTATTTAGACTCAATATTTTTCAGATAAAATGACTAAGAAATAATTCTCAAGATTCCCTAAAAACCTTGGGTTCATTTCCTGAAGTAGTAAAAAGTAGATGTTTGGAGACAGAGAAAGAGCTTATTAATTCCTAAGGCTGGGGCTTGAACTCAGCTTCAGTTCAACCTTATCTAAAAAAAATACAGGATCTGAAAAAAGTGCAACAACAAAATGTCAAGCTCACTTCTGAGTCTACAAAAACAATAAAGCCACACGGTACAAAAGAGAGGAAGAGAGTCACATCCTTTCAGTTACTTACAGCCTACTTTTGTGGGTTGGGTACACTCTTCAATAAAAATAAAACATTTTCCTGAGAATTGCTTTGTTGGATTGTTACTTTTCTTAGAGCTATAAAATGTTTAAAATATGCATTTCCAGGGGCACCAGGCTGGCTCAGTCGGTAGAACATGTGACTCTTGATCTCGGGGTCATGGGTTCGAGCTCCACATTGGATGTAAAGATTTCTAAAAAAAATAAATAAACTTTAAAACAAAGTTTTTAAAAAGTTGGGTAAAACGGGCTCCTAAAAAATAAATTTAAAAAAACCCCACATTTCCATATTTAGATAAATATTTCAAGCAAGTTTTACCACTGCATGCATTGAAGATAAAAATTAACTCTAATTAGTGTTTTGTCGGTGCTTGTGATTTGCACGCTTGGCTCTGAAGATCAAAAAATAATACGTATGTGCTCACATGTTATTTACCTTCTCCCACACACTCTGATATTATCTGGCCATTTTCTAATTTGAAACATCGGCATCAAAAATATTGAGTCATGGGTGTGTATGTATGTTTAAACATCAGAGTTTCAGGACAGTGAAGCAGGAAGAGGGTGCAGTGATCAAATATACTGAACTGATATTAGGCTCTAACACTAGCTGTGTGGCCCTTGGCAAGTTACTAACTTCTTGGGCCTCAGTTACTTCATCTATAAAATAGGAATTAAGCAAGATCCCTATATGTATCAGCATGAAGTATGTTGTGTGATGCATGTCTAATAGTGGTTAAAAATGAAGTCTCTGGAGCCAGGCATCCTGGGTTGAAATCTCAATTTGACTACTTGTTAACTGGGCAAGTTACTTAACTTCCCAGTGTTTCTGTTCCTTCATCTGTAAAATGAGAATAATTATAGTGCCTATCCTATCGTGCTGTTGTGAAGATTTAAACAGTTAAATTATGTAAACCCTTTAAAAGAGTTTGGCACACATTAAGTGTTCAATAAATGTTAGCTATTATTATTCTTCTAAAATCGTGGTAATGTGGTAGCCATATGTGGCCATTGAGCACCTGGAATGGACTTAGTCCTAGTTGTGATATGCTCTACATGTAAAATAAATATAGAAATTCAAAGACAGTATAAAAAAAGAATGTAAAATATCTCAATATTTTTTATATTACATATTGAATTGATATTATGAATATATTGAGTGAAACAAATTGTTAAAAATAATTTTGTGTCTTTTTACTTTTTCAATGTAGCTACTAGAAAACTTAAAAGTACATATGTGACTTGCATTATGTTTGTTTTGGACAGAGGTATTCTAAAATACAGAAATCTTAAAGCAAGAAGTCCATCAAAAAGAACCTTACCTTTTGGTTTAGCTCAAATCTGGATACTTGTGGTATGAGGAAAAGCAAAGGAATTACAATGTACTAAGTGAAGCCATTACAAGTTGCTGCAATCTTAGGTTATGTTAATTTTTCCAGGAGTGATGCTCCTTTCTCCTCTGGAGTGTTTTGTTCAATCTTGGGATTGTATTTAAGAGAGGCACAGGCCACCTAGAGTATATGCTTGGTACGCCTCCTAGGAAAATGAAAATTTTTCTCACAATGCCTGGAAAAGAGGAACTGTGGGTGGGTAAGAATATGAACATACTCAGCTAAGTGAGAAGACATAAGAGACACGACAGCTGTCATTGAATACCAGGAATGTGGATTTGCCATGTGGAAATGAAATTGGAAATGGAATTGACCCAAAGGGTTCAATTGGGTCCAGGTTAGAGGGAAGATGATTTCAGCTTTAATATAGGGAGGAGCTTTAACAATTAGAGTCGTCCAAAATTGGAGTGAACTAGCTTATAGGATATTCAAGACTTTGCCACCATAGATTTAAGCAGAGAATTACAGATAGAGTTTATATATCAGGTAGCTAGAAAACCTCAAAAGGTTTTCAAACTCTGAGATTCTATGATTAAGGCTTCGCTGCTGATTCTGGCAGAGAGCTGCCAATTCATGCATCATAGCCAGAATAACTAGAGTTCCAAGATTTTAATTAGGTTTTTTTTTTTTGCTTCTTTGTTTATTTAGGAGATACAGAAATTCACTGATACAAGCTCAAGAAAACATGTTATTGTGGGCTATGTATGGTAGATAGGGATCTCACAAGAAGGCAGGGAGAGGGATAGTGATACAGCAGACTTGACGGAAACTGTAACAGGAACTGAGGCTGCATCTGCTATCTTCCTCTCTGGGGCGGCTGATCTCTTCATGATAGCTCTGCTTTCCCCCGCATCCTTATTCTAGTCTATTCTGGAAACTGACTGGCTTCATATAACTCTGTTCATTGCCATTTCTGCTAAGAATTTCAGCTTGTCTTTCAAAGTTTCTCTGGCCCTGAATCTACACGTCACCTTACAGCTCAATTCTCCCACCTATATGTTTCCATCTTTCATTTTCTTCAATTCCAGTTCCATAAGAAAAAGGATTGGCCTAGCTTTTTTCAAGCCAGATCACTAGCTATAGTATGGAAGGACTTTCCTTGGGTCAGATGGCTTCAACTGGTCAAAATTAGACCCTCATGCTCACCCTAGACCTACTAAATTAGAATTTACAATTTAATAGGATTCCCACGTGATTTGTATTCACACTGAGGTTTGAGAAGTGTGGCTCTAGGATAGGTTAGTTTGGTTCAGGTCTTTTAAGTTATCAAAGGCTTTTACTAGGAAACTTCCAGTAGTGTGTTATAGCCATGTGAGAACCAAGTGCTAAACTGTCAGAATATTGTGAATTGGTTGATTTTATGTTTGGGAGCTTGAAACCAGATATTGTGGGAATATATATACCACAGAAATGAGTACTACTACAAATTTGTTCCTTTTGTACCGGAGAGCCGGTTGTTAAACATTTACCAGCATTCCACTGGATAGTTTTAAATCTCCTAATTCAAGCTGGAATTAAAATGTCTAGGGTTTGTGGGACACAGCAACTCCCATATTGGGGTAGATGTGAAGCAAAATAAAATGAGTTCTAATTCCTCACAAAATTTTCCACCTTATGATTAAGAAATAATTATTCTAGATAGACATTTCTTTATAAAAAAATAATCTGAGTCTGCAATAAACAAAAGGAGGGAAGGCAGTCTAGGTGATACTTAAAATCCAGATGGACAAATAAGCAGAGACCAGAAATTCTCCCAGCTGGCAGTTGGACAGTTTTGGAGCTAAAACCGAAGTATGGAATAGCAGTTTCTATATAGAGGAGAAGATAAGACTGGGTAGATTCAGGTCCTAGAGACATATCACATACAGGAATTAATGCTTTTATTGCCTATATTATATTGAGTATAAAACTGTTAAACAAAACAACTCCTCCCCACATTAATGATAGGTATGGATGCAAATGTGTCATGGTATTTATTACATAGGGAGTGGTTTTTAAAGTGTGGTCTCTGGACAAGTACACTAGTTCTCAGCATCCCCTGAGAACCTATTATAAATACAAATCCATGGGCCACACCCAGGCCTACTAGGTCAGAAACTCTGGGGGCTAGAGCCCAGCAATCTGTTTTACCCTGGGTGATTTAACCTGGGTGCTTCTGATGCCTATTATTGAAGAAGGAAATGTCATTGAGTTCCTTATTTTTGTTCAATAAAATAATTCATTTTCAACTTGAACCCAAAATAGGAAGTAACTCTTCTTGCAAGAGTTTCCAGAACAACTGAAAGATGGTTGAAGAAAGAGAGCAAGATGAAGAGAACTACAGAGCCAGGCAAATATTTAGAAACCTCTCCCAGGGAAGTTAGCCAAGCAGGCAGGAGGCTGGCATGTTGCCAAGACTCCTGGAAAGTATAAAACCTTCCTGGAAATCAACTGGGAAAAGTTGTGTTTAAAGTGAACCATAAGGAAGTACATAAACACTTTCTACAAATACTAATGAAAGCTCTGATATAAAGAAAGGGACATCCTAGCCCATGTATCATACATGTATCAGAATGTATTGTATTAAGAAATAAGCAGATAATGGAAAAGAAGGTATGAGAACAGCTTATTCATTTTGCCTCTCTGGTTAAGAGTTCTCACTGGTTCCTCACTAATGACACGTTGTAACATGTAATGAGTGTTTACTCTGTGTCAGGTACTATAGTAAGTACCTCCATAAATTATCTCATTAGCCCTGTATCCCAGATAAGAAAACCCAGGCTCAAAGAGGTATAGCAACTTGTCCCACATTACATAGCTGGTAAGTGATGATACTGAGATTGAAGCCCAGAAAGTTTGGCTCCAGAGCACCATTACTTAACCAAAAGGTTACTGGCCTTCTTTAGTTAGAACTTCATTGCATATTAAATATTGAGAGGCTTGGAGTTCCCATTTCAGAGTGTGGATTTTTGTAGTTTTTAATAAGTTTCAAACTAAAAAACCTAAATAACCTCTTTTTAAAAAACTTTATTTATTTGAGATATAGAGACAGAGATAGAAGAGCACAAGGAGAAAGGAGAGGGAGAAGCAGGCTTCTCACTGAGCAGGGAGCCTGATGTAGACATCCATCCCAGAACCTCCGGATCATGACCTGAGCCAAAGGCAGACACATAACCGACAGCCACTCAGGCACCCCTAAATAATCTCTTTATGTATTGTTATATATAAATAAATGGACTCTGAACCCCATCTAATACCATCAAGTTCTGGTGGTCACAATAGCTAAACTGTGGAAGGAGCCACGATGTCCTTCAACAGATGAATGGATAAAGAAGATGTGGTCTATATATAAACGGAATATTAACCATCAGAAAGGATAAATACCTACCATATGCTTCAATGTGGATGGAACTGGAGGATATTATGCTGAGTGAAGTAAGTAATTGAAGAAAGACAATCATCATATGGTTTCACTCATATGTGGACTATAAGAAATAGTGAAAGAGGCTATAAGAGAAAGGAGGGAAACTGAATGGGGAAAAATTAGAGACAAACCATGATGAGAGACTTCTAACTCTGGGAAACAAAGGGTTGGAGAAGGGGGGTGGTATAGAGGGATGGGATGACTGGGAGACAGGCAGTAAGGAGGGCACTTGATGGGATGAGAACTGGGTTGGTTTTTTTTTTTTTTAATTTTATTTATTTATTCATTAGAGACACAGGGAGAGAGAGGCAGAGGCACGGGCCGAAGAAGAAGCAGGCTCCATGCAGGGAGCCCGAAATGGGACTCGATCCTGGGACTCCCGGATCAGGCCCTGGGCTGAAGGCAGCACTAAACCGCTGAGTCACCAGGGCTGCCCAGCACTGGGTGTTATACTATATGTTGGCAAATAGAATTTATTTATTTTTTTAGATTTTATTTATTCACTCATGAGAGACACAGACAGAGAGGTAGAGACATAGGCAGAGGGAGAAGCAGGCTCCATGCAGGGAGCCTGAATGTGGGACTCGATTCTGGGACCCTGGGATCATGACCTGAGCCAAAGGCAGCTGCTCAACCACTGAGCCACTCAGGTGCCCTAGCCAATTGAATTTAAATTAAAAAAAAAAAAAAAAAAGTTCTGGTGGTCAAAGTGGGCAGTCAGATAAGTTGCACCACTACAGGACACTGCTCTAGTAAGGTGACTACTACAAGCATACTGCCTGTTGTTACTCTGAGGAAAAGGGATGGAAACCAAAAGAAGCTCTCGAACCCGCAGGGAACCAACCGCGAACCATGCAGGTGTTTATATTATCTTGTTGTAATAGGAGACACAAAGAAGTACACAGGTGGGGGTGAAATTACTCTAGGTATAGAAATGGGGAGTTGTGGAGGCTATGGAAAAGCACTTTCATCACCTTTTTTGTCTGGAAATGGATTTGCCCTAATTGTTGAATTTACCCTCAAATGAAATTGGTTTTTAAGGATCATGAAGGCCATGGCTATGTTGGTTTCATTTGCTGCCTCCATGCGTAGCCAAGCACATTGCTTGACACATGGCAAACAGTCACGTATCTGTGAAAAGGAAGGAGAAAAGAAAAGGAGAGAGAAAGGGACGAAAGTTATAAAGGCAGATCCAAGTTCTTTGAATTTGTGTGTATACCAGTCGTAAATGGGTGTGGACCTTTTGAAGTAACTGCTTAGGTGTTAATAGGACAGGGGAATAAATTAGAAACCATGTCTGTCATGTAGTCAGGTACAATGTATACATATGAAATAAATCATCTGGGAAGTTCCTACTTTGATCAGTTCAACTTCTCATGGGCAGCTTCATCGAAGTAAGTTAATTTTGCTAGCTTGCCATTGGAATGGCCAGAGAGCTTGTGCGTGTGTGTGTGTGTAGGGATAGAGAGGGGTTGGCCTGGTGTTGAGGCTGGACAGAGAAGCAGGAGCTGGAAGCGAGCTCTGGAGGAAGGCGGGGGGTGTGCGGGGCGCCTGGGCGGCTCAGGTCCCCATCCCCACCCCAGGGTCCTGGGATCCAGGGCTCCCCCCTCTGCCTGTGTCTCTGCCTCTATGTGTCTCTCATGAATAAATAAAATCTTTTTAAAAACCCCACAAAACTAGGAAGGGATATAAACTATGATGATTTTTTTTTTTTAAGATTAAATTATGCTGACAACAGCTTTGACTGATGGAAAGGACACTGATTTTTTTTTTTTTTTTTGAGTCCTAATAACCTGTGCGTAGGTCTCAAGATCTCCCATTTTAAAACCAGAAGTGCTCTGCAAATTTTTCAAGTACTGTTCCGTTGACCCTAATGGGCCAGCTTGCCGGCAGAAGGAACATGTTGAGCTGATCGACGTGAAGATGAACTTAAGACCACGCTGATCTCTAGTTGAGACAAAAGGAAAGTTTTGTTAGCGGGTTGGGACGCCGCCTAGGGTGGGACGCCCCAAGTCTGGCGATTTGAAAGTCTTGACAAGGCTAGAAATGGGCCGATAGAAACTGGTGAGATTCCTCAGATTGTTTTCCATGCTTTGCTGGGTACTCTCTCAATATATTAAATCATCGTTCTAAGTACATTTGAATCAAAGGGGGAAAAAAGAAAAAATAGAGCAACGCGAACAAGACCGTGTTTTCCACGAAGGGCAGGTTTCTCTGCAGGTGGTTTAAGCGGTGCCCCGGAACCAAGAGGCACAGGGTCCTAGCACGGAAGGCCAGCACGGAAGCCCGACTGTAACACCGCCACGGGGGGGGGGGGGGGCGGGGGCTCGGGGTTCCCTGCCGGTGTGAAGCTTCTTTTGGTGCCGCCCCTTTTCCTCTTGCTCTTTCTAAGTCCTCACCCTTCCGTCAGTTCCGGAGAGGAACCCTTTTTAAGTTTCTTGCAAGTTGAAGCGTAGGACCGATTTCGTCAACACAATCCGGAACGGTCAACATGGCGGCGGCCATAAGATGTGCTGGTCGAGGTAAAGCAATGCGTGATCCGGGCTTGGGGGGAAGTAGCTCCGGTGTCCTCCTGCGGTGGGCCAGACTCTCCTAGGCACGGGTCTGCGCGGCGGGCTCGAGGGCTCCCTGTTGTTGCGAGTTCTAGGTTCTCCAGAGGGCAACTGCTACTCACAAACGGCTTCACAGACGTCTCGCTCCCTTCTGGAGCCGCGAACCCCAGGCCTGGAGTGGGAGGCGGTGTGCGCTGCCAGCCTGCAGCCGCCCGTCGGGGCCGAGGTGGAGACGCGGTTCCGCCTCCAGCACGGGGTGCGGGCTGCGTGGGAGAACCTCGTAAGGACGTGAGTTCTGGCGTGGAAAAGGCGGCGTGCTGAAGTGAGCCGCACCTGTGAACTCCCGCCGCGCAGAACGCTCACCGGCGCCTGCCCAGGCCGCCCTGCCGGCGACTCTCATTCTTAAAGGTCCAGACGTTGCGTGATTTGCATCGACCTTTATCGTTGGGAGACTAAGTGTGTCCTACTTCTTGGTAGTAGCTCTTTTCCGGACTTAGTAAACTCCACGATTTATTGTCTAGGAGGACAGCCCTTTTTGGTACAATTTTTTTTTTTTTGGTACAGTGCTCTTTAATTTTTGTTTTGTGATTTTGAAGCACCGATACATATTGTTATTGATTAAGGTAGCTCTTTAGTTGAAGGCAGCAGCCAGCATCACTCCTGTTTTACAGAGGAATAAACTGATCCCGTTAAAGTACGTGGTAGCGCTCGTATAACTAGTGAATGGCAGGGGCAAAACTGAAGCTTCACTCCTAGGCTAGAGATTTTTTCTTTTCTTTTTTTTTTTTTTTTAACCTACATCCTGCTTTTTCTCTGTGAGCTTCTTTTGGGAATGCTTAGCGTCAAGACAGGATTCTGTGTTGGGGATAGTTGTTTAAAAGAGTGGTGATAACTACGAAGTGACCAAGCCAGAAAGTGTATCTTTACTGAAAAGAGACTTACGGTATTTTCTACATGTATGACAGAAATAACACTATTTTAGACAAACCAAAAAGAGAACTGAGGATTATCATTTTCTTCGTGCCACATTTTCTTCTCTTGGCTTCTAGCATTCCTCTCTTAATTTTCTTTTTATCTCACCTGTCATTTCTCACATTACTTTGCTAGTTCCACCTCCTCTCCCCAGTCTCTTACCTTGCAATACCTCAGGAGCCAGGAACCCATCTTTAATCTCCATGTCTTTTTTTTTTTTAAAGATTTTATTTATTTATTCATGAGAGACACAGAGGCAGAGACACAGGCAGAGGAAGAAGTAGGCTCCATGCAGGGAGCCCGACGCGGAGATTGACACGGGGGGGGGGGGGGGGGGGGCTCAATCCCAGGACCCCAGGATCAAGCCCTGAGCCACCTAAGTGTCCCCCAATCTTCATGTCTTTTGTATGTAAATTCATTCCTCTAGTGATCTCTTCCAAGTTTCCTGGCTTTCACTAGTATCTATATCTTAATGGCTCTCAAATTTTTATCTATGGTTGGGACCTCTTGTAAACTTTAGTTAGTTAGTAAAGGGATAGAAGTTTTTTTTTTTTTTTAATTTTTTTATTTATTTATGATAGTCACAGAGAGAGAGAGAGAGAGAGAGGCAGAGACATAGGCAGAGGGAGAAGCAGGTTCCATGCACCAGGAGCCCGATGTGGGATTCGATCCTGGGTCTCCAGGATCGCGCCCTGGGCCAAAGGCAGGCGCCAAACCGCTGCGCCACCCAGGGATCCCGGGATAGAAGTTTATTAAGCAAAGATAGAGAGAAAGCTCTCAGAAGTGGGAGGGGTCTCGACAGGGTTTCCCCTCTTGTGAACTTTAGATTCTTAAACTTACCTGCCAATTCTAGGTCTCCACTTGTATATCTCATTAGCACTTAACACTTGTCAGAAATCAGACTCATCATAGCCTGCAGTCTTCCCCCTCTCATTTGATGGTAACTTCATCCTCTTAGTTGTTTGGGCCAAAAGCATATCCACAATTCCCTCTCTTTTTCCCACACTTCACATAAAATAGTTGACACATTTGTTGGTTTACCCTCAAAATAAATCCAAAATCTATGTCCTCACTATACTATAGCAACTACCTTGCATGCCATTACAGTTCCTCACCTGGCATTCACTATGTTCTCAAAAGGTAGGGAAATTGGTCTTTTAAGAACCTAAATCATATTACCCTTATTCTCAAAACTGTAAGACCTCCCCATTTTTCTTAGTTTTTAGAATGGCCTAACGATGTGTTGTCCATATTGTTATCCACTATTGAACACTTCAGGTGTGGTTAATCTAAATTGAGTGTGACAAATACATATTAGATTTTGAAGACTTAGTACCAAAAAAAGTAAAATACCTGAGTTTTTTTTAATATTAATAACATGTTGAAATGATAATGTTTTGAGTTATTAGCTGTAATATGTTAATTTTATTAATTAAGTTCACTGGTTTCTTTTTTTACCCTTTTTAATGTGGCTATTAGACAATTTAAAGATATACGTGTAGTTTACATTCTACTTCCACTGGACAGCACTGGCCTAGGGTCTTCACACCTGCCTTATCCCCCCTACTCACCCACTCACCCAGGTTACCTCTCTGACCTCTTTTCCAGTTACCTTTCTACTTACTCTGTGTTCTCTAGTCACATTGCCCTAATCAACACCAAGAACATTTCTGCCTTGGGACAACTTTTTCCTCCAACTGGGGTGGGCTTGAACGCTTTTTCTAGAAATTTGTGTGACTGATTTTCCCATTTCTTTCAAATCTTTTGAACTTTTGTTCAAAATTATGTTTGTGAAGTTCATCCATAGAACACATAGTTTAGTCATTTTTACTCTTCTCTAGCTTTCCAGTATAGGAATATAGCACAATTTATTTATGGATTCTACGGTAGATAAATGTTTGGGTTCTTTTCTGCAGTATTGCCATTACAAAGATATGATGATGATAATGATGATGATGAATGATGATTTATTTTAATTCCAGTATAGTTGACATACAGTGTTAGTTTCAGATCTATAATATGGTGATTCAGCAATTCTATATATTGCTCAGTGCTCATCATGATAAGTGTATTTTAATCCTCTTCACCTATTTCACCCATCCCTCCACCCACTTCCCCTCTGGTAACCATCTATTCTCTATAGTTAACAGTCTTTTTTTTCCTTTTTTGGTTTATCTCTTTTTAATTTTTTTTTTCTTAAATTCCACATATGGGTGAAATATATAGTATTTGTTTTTCTCTGGCTGATTCATTCACTTATAATATCTAGATCCATCCATGCTGTTGCAAATGGCAAGATTTCATTCTTTTTTTTATGGCTAAGTAATATTTCATAGTGTGTGTATACACAGACACCAATCCCACATCTTCTTTTTCCATTGATTGATGGATGGACTCTTCGACTACTTCCATAATTTGGCTGTTATAGTAATGCTGCAGTAAACATAGAAGTGCATGTATCTTTTTGAATTAGTGTTTTCATATTCTTTGGGTAAATACCCAGTAGTGGAATTAGTGGATCATATGGTAATTTTTTTTCTATTTTTAATTTTTTGAGGAACCTCCACACTTTTTTCCACAGTGGCTACACCAGTTTACATTCACCAACAGTGCTCGAGGTTGCTTTGTTTTTGTATCCGTGCCAAAATTTCTTTTGTGTATTGTTGATTTTAGCCATTCTGACAGGTTATGAAGTGCTGTCTCATTATAGTTTTGATTTATATTTCCCTGATGATGAGTGATCTTGCGAATTTTTTCATGAGTCTGTTGGACATCCATGTCTTTTTGGAGAAATGTCTGTTCATGTCTTCTGCCCATTTTTAAATTGAATTATTTGTTTTTTTTGTAGAGTTTTGTAAGTACTTTATATATTTTGGATACTAACCTGTTATTGGATATGTCATTTGAAAATATCTTCTCCCATTTAGTAGGTCATCTTTTAGTTTTGTTGATTGTTTCCTTTGCCGTGCAGAAGCTTTTTATTTTAATGTCGACTCAGTAGTTTGTTTTTTGCTTTTGTTTCCTTTGCCTCAGGAGATACATCCAGAAGGATGTTGCTACAGCTGATGTCCAAGAAACTACTGCCTGTTCTCTCCACTAAAATTTTTATGGTTTCAGGTCTCACATTTAGGTTTTTTTTTTTAAGATTTATTCATTTATTTTAGAGTTAGAGGTTGAGCAGGGGGAAAGGCAATGAGAAGGGAGAGAAAAGATAGAATCTCAAGCAGACTCCCCTCTGAGCATTGAGCCTGATGCTGGGCACAATCCCATAACCATAAGATTGTGACCTGAGCTGTAACCAAAAGTTGGATGCTTGACTGACTGAGCCATTCAGACACCCCTCACATTTAGGTTTTTAATCCATTTTGAATTTATTTTTGTGTATGGTGTAAGATAATGGTCCAGTTTCATTCTTTTGCACATAGCTGTCCAGTTATCTCAATGCCATTTGTTGAAGAGATTTTCTTTTTCCCATTGCATATTCTTGCCTAGTTTGTCAAAGATTAATTGGCCATATAATTATGGGTTTATTTTTGGGCTTTCTATTCTTTTCTGTTGGTCTATGTGTCTATTTCTGTGCCAATACTATATTGTTTTGATTACTGCAGATTTGTAGTATATTTTGAAATCTGGGATTGAGATGCCACCAGTTTCATTTTTCTTTTTCAAGATCACTTTAGATACTCAGGGTCTTTTGTAGTTCCCTACAAATTTTAGGATCATTTGTTCTAGTTCTGTGAAAAATGCTATTGGTATTTTGATAGGGATTGCATTAAATCTGTAGGTTGCTTTGGGCAGTTACAGATGTTTTAACAATATTTGTTATCCCAATCCATGAGCTTGGAATATCTTTCCATTAGTTTGTGTTATCTTCAATTCCTTTCTTCAGTGTTTTCTAGTTTTCAGAGTACATGTCTTTCCCCTCTTTAAGTTTATTCCTTCTTATTTTATTGTTTTTGGTGCAATTGTAAATGGGACTGTTTTCTTAATTTCTCTTTCTGCTACCTCATTATTAATATAAAGAAATACAATGGATTTCTATATTGATTTTTGTGTCCTGCAATCTTACTGAACTCATTTATCAGTTATAGTAATTTTTTAGTGGAGTCTTTGGGTTTTCTTTATATAGTATGTTATCTGCAAATCGTGAAAGTGTGACTTCTTCCTTACTGATTTAGATCCTTTTATTTCTTACTGTTGTCTGATTGCTGTGGCCAGGACTTCCACTACTATGTTGAATAAATGAGAATGGATATCCTTGTCTTGTTCCTGATCTTAGGGGAAAAGCTCTCAGTTTTTCTCCTTTGAGGATGATGTTAGTTGTAGGTTTCTCATATATGGCATTTACTATGTTGAGGTATGTTCCCTCTAAATCTTCTTTGTTGAGGGTTTTTATCTTGAAGGGATGTTGTACTTTGTCAAATGCTTTTTCTGCATCTACTGAAATGATACTATTGTTTTTTATTTCTTATTGATATGATGTATATCACATTGGTTAGTTTGAGAATATTTAAACTTGTATCACAGGAATAAATCCCACTTGAATCATGGTAAATGAGCTTTTTAATATATTGTTAGACTCAGTTTACTAATATTTTGTTGAGGGTTTTTGCATCTATGCCCAGAGATATTGACCTTTAGTTCTCTTTCTCTGTAGTGTCTTTATCTTGTTTCAGCATCAGGGTAATGCTGGCCTCATAAGATGAATTTGGAAGCTTTCCTTCCTTTTCTTTTTTTTTTTCTTTTTTTAAGATTTATTTATTTATTCATAAGAATACATAGAGAGGAGAGAGAGAGAGGCAGAGACACAGGCAGAGGGAGAAGCAGGCTTCATGCAGGGAGCCTGATGTGGGACTCTATCTGGGGACTCCAGGATCACATCCTGGGCCAAAGGCGGCACTAAACTGCTGAGCCACCCGGGCTGCCCTCCTTCCTTTTCTATTTTTTAGAATAGTTTGAGAAGAATGGGTAACTCTTCTTTAAATGTTTGGTAGAATTTATCTGTGAAGCCATCTGGTCCTGGACTTTTGTTTGTTGGTTGGACTTTTGATTACTGATTCAATTTCATTGCTGGTAGTCATTCTGTTCATTTTCTATTTCTTTCTGTTTTAGTTTTGATAGATTATATGTTTCTAGGATTTTATCCGTTTCTTCTAGGTTGTCCAATTTGTTGGCATATAATTTTTCATTATATTCTCTTATAATGGTTTGTATTTCTGTGATGTCAGACATTATTTCTCCTCTTTCTTTTTTTTTTTTTTTTTGAGATTTTATTTATTTATTCATGAGAAACACAGGAGAGAGAGAGAGAGGTAGAGGGAGAAGCAGGCTCCATGCAGGGAGCCCGACGTGGAGCTTGATCCCAGGTCTCCAGGATCACACCCTGGGTTGAAGGTGGCGCTAAACCGCCAAGCCCCCCCCCCCCCCCCCCCCGGGCTGCCCACCTCTTTCATTTCTGATTTTGGTTTAAGTCCTTTCTCTCTCTCTTTTGATGATTCTGGCTCAAGGTTTCTCGATTTTGTTGATCTTTTCAAAGAACCAGTTTCTGGTTTCATTGATCTGTTCTATTGTTTGCTTTTAGTTTCATTTATTTCTGCTCTAATCTATTATTTCCTTCCTTCTACTGGTTTGAGGTTTTGTTTGTTCTTCTTTTACTAGCTCCTTTAGGTAGAAGGTTAGGTTCTTTATTTGAGATTTTTCTAGCTTCTTGAGATAGGCCTGTATTGTTGTGAACTTTCCTCTTAGAACAGCTTTTCCACCTCCAAAGGCTTTGACCATTGTGTTTTCATTTTAATTTGTCTGCATGTATTCTTTGATTTCCTCTTTGATTTCTTGGTGAGCCTTTCATTGTTTAGTAGCATGTTATTTAACCTTCATGTATTTGTGTTTTTTACAGATTTTTCTTGGGGTTGATTTCTAGTTTCATAATGTCTTGGTCAGAAAACATGAATGGGATGACTTTAATCTTCTTAATTTTGTTGAGACTTGTTTTGTGGCCTAATATGTGATTTATTCTGTAGAATGTTCCATATGCTTTGGAGAAGAATGTGTATTTTGGTGTTTGGGAATGGAATGTTATGAATATGTTAGATATATCTTGTCCAATGTGTCATTCAGAACTACTGTTTTCTTGTTGATTTTTCCATTTGAATAATTTATCCATTGACGTAAGTGGGTTGTTAAAGTCCCCTACTATTATTATATTACTGCTGATTACTCCCTTTAGGTTTATTGTTAGCTGCTTTATGTATTGGGTCCTTCTATGTTGAATGCATAAATATTTACAGTCGTTATATCTTTTTGTTTTGTTTTTCCCTTTGTGATTATATAATGTTCCCCTTTTTTCTCCTGTTACAGTCTTTGTTTTAAAGTCTATTTTGTCCAGTATAAATATTGCTCCTTTCTTTTCACTTCCATTTGCCTGATAATGCTTTTCCATCCCTTCACTCTCATTCTGCATATTTGTGGGGGTTTTTTTGTTGTTTTTTGTGTGTGTGTGTGTGTGTGTGTGTTTTTTTTTTTTTTTGTAGCAAACTCTACTCCAGTGTGTGGGCTTCCAGCTCGACCCTGATATTGAGTCACATGCTCTACTGACTGAGCCAGCCAGATACCTCAATCTGCATGTGTCATTAGGTCTGAAATGAGTTTGTTATAGGCAACATATAGATGCATGTTGCTTTTTAAATCTATTTTATTATTCTGTGTCTTTTGACTTGAACATATAGTCCATTTATTCAGAGTAATTACTACCATTTGGTTACTTGTTTTATGATTGTTTGTAGTTCTCTGTTTCTTCTTTCTCTCTTCTCTCATGGTTTTTTGGCTTTCTTCATGATACACTTGGATTTTTTCTCTCTCTTTTTTTTTTTTAAAGATTTTATTCATTTATTTATGATAGACATAGAGAGAGAGAGAGGCAGAGACACAGGCAGAGGGAGAAGCAGGCTCCATGCCGGGAGCCTGACGTGGGACTCGATCCCGGGACTCCAGGATCACGCCCTGGGCCAAAGGCAGGCTCCAAACCGCTGAGCCACCCAGGGATCCCCGGATTTTTTTCTTTTTGCATATCACTGGTTTTTGATTTGTGGTTACTGTTAGGTTTCTATTTGACATATTATACATACAGCAGTCTAAATGGATGGTTTCTTAAGTTTGGATCCATTCTTTACTCCTCTCCTCCCCATGTTATAGATATATGGTGTCATACTTTACATCATTTTATTTTTGTGAATCCCTGACTGATTTTTATAGATATACTTATTTTTACAGCTTTTGTGTTTCCTGCTTTTCTTATTCCTACTTATGGTCTTTCCCTTTCACTCAAAGAGTCCCCTTTAACATTCCTGTTGGACTAGTTTACTTGGTCATAAGTTCCTTTAACTTTTGTTTGTCTGGGAAACTATCTCTCCCTCTATTTTTTTTTTTTTTTTCTCCCTCTATTTTGAATGATAGCTTTGCTGGATACAGTGTTCTTGGCTGCAGGTTTTTTTTTTTTTTCTTTCAGCGCTTTGAGTTTATCATGCCACTTTCTTCTGACCTGCAAAGTTTGTGCTGAAAATCTTCTGATAGGCTTATAGGGTTTCCCTTATATGTAACTTTTCAGTTGCTGCTTTTTTTTTTTTTTTTAAGATTTTATTTGTTTATTCATGAGAGACACAGAGAGGGAGGAAGAGAGAGAGAGGCAGAGACACAGGCAGAGGGAAAAGCAGGCTCCAAGCAGAGAGCCCGACGCAGGGCTCAATCCTGGGACTCCAGGATCAAGCCCTGGGCCGAGGGCAGTGCTAAACCAGTAAGCCACCCGGGCTGCCCTGTTGCTGCTTTTAAAATTCTTTCTTAACAACTACTTTTTGCCATTTTAATTCGTATGTGTTTTGGTGTGGACCTCCTTTGTTTGATTTTGTTAGGGGATCTCTATACATCCTGGATCTGGATTTTTGTCCACCCCCCGCAAGATTTAGAAATTTTCTGCTATTATTTCTTTAGATAAATTTTCTGCACCCCTTTTTTCTTCTGGGATCCCTGTAATGGGAATGTTATTATGCTTGTTGGTGTTACTGAGTTCCCTAAGTCTATTTTCATATTTATTATTATGTTTCTTTCTCTTGTTTAGCTTGATTGCTTTCCATTATTCTATCCTACAGGTCACTACCATTTAATCCATCTAGTATATTTTTAATTTTAGCTATTGAGTTCTTTGATTGGTTTTATTTTATGTTTTCCATCCCTTTGTTAAAGCCTCACTGAGGTTCTTTACCTTTTTCTCAAGTCCAGTGAATTATTTTTATGACCATTACTTTACATTCCCTATCAGGCATATTATTTAGGTCTCTTGCTGTGATTTTTGTTCTATTTCTCACTTGGAACATATTCATCTGTATCCTCATTTTTTCTAGCTCTCTGTGTCTGTTTCTGTGTGTTTAAAAAGTCAGCTGTCTTCTGCTCTTGAAAGTAGTAGCCTTATGGAGAACAGGTCCTGTAGTGTGCTGCAGTGCAATGTCCCCTACTCACCAGAGCCTGGCACTTCAACCGTATCTTCAGTGAGTGTGGCATGTGCCCTGCTGTTGTGGCTGAACCATGTTTGCCTTCAGTCCAGTCATCTGCAATGGCTCTCTTGGCTTGTTGTGGGCAGGGTTTGGTCCCTCAGTTATTAATGGGCTAGTATGGGGCCACCTGGGACTTAAAGTTGAGTCAGATCAGGGATTTGCCAGAGATGCAATAGCACCTGACTATAGGTGAATGTGGGGGCAGTGTGCTTGGTGCCAGCAAGGTCCAAGTTGACAGGACCAGACCTCCAGCACCATATAGACTGAGACAGGTTGTGTTGGAGGGGGCAGATCTGCAGAAGTGCTCAGGATTGGGATGCATGGTGTTAGCAAGGTTTGCATGGGTCTGTTGTGAGAGGAGACCCAGATCAGAGGCCTGGCTGGTGGGGGCATGTCAGAAAGAGAACAGGGAACAGGGCACACTCTTAGCAAGTTAAGTAGCAAGTGTTGATGATGCACTGGTTCCTAAAGGTGTTGGTGTGTTGATGCTGGGGGTAAGGCATGAAAATGGTTACTGCCAGTAGTTTTGTTCCTGGAGAAGTCTCTCAAGGATCCCTGCCTCTCCAGCGCATGCTCTGAGATTTATATAAACCAATCTCCCTCCTGTACATCCCAGGCATTTTTCAAACTGCTGTATTGTGCTGTATTGCATGGGGACTCTTTGTTTTGCTGCCTCTTTAAGGGCAGGGACTCAGTTTCCTCTTGTCCTCCTGGCTCCCTTCTGTCTCTCCCTCCTGTCTCTCCCATGAGCCTGCTGATTTGTAAGGTTCCAGGTCTTAAGACTTGCTTAAGAACTACTGAAATTCAGCCCCTCTGGTTTTCAAAGCCAAATGTTATGGAGATTGGTCTTCCCTGTGTGGGCTCCTTGGTGTGAGGGTCTGTTTCTGTCCCCTTTCTGTGTCCATGGTCTCCCTCTCTCCTGTGGACAGCCTTGCAGGTCCATTTAGCCCCTCTTTGAAGTGGCCTTGGCCTCTTCTCTA
Source organism: Vulpes vulpes (assembly GCF_048418805.1). NCBI lineage: Eukaryota > Metazoa > Chordata > Mammalia > Carnivora > Canidae > Vulpes > Vulpes vulpes. The sequence continues at coordinate 2,613,055 of NW_027325780.1, read as the reverse complement.
CATTTAGCTGTAGAGAGTCTGATCTGCCAGCTTTTGGGGCATTTTCTGGATTATTTACATTGAATTGGTTGTTAACTAGTTGTATCCCAGGGGTGAGGAGAGCTTATGGACCTCTTACCTTTGCCATCTTCCCCAGAAGTCTCCTGACATTATGATGTTGTTATTTTGGGCATGTATCTTGGTACACATGTGTCGGAGTTCTTCTAGGGCATATTTCTACAAGTGGAATTACTGCATCATTGATATATATATGCCCAGCTCATTGAGTTATGCCATTTTATTTTCCAAAGTGGTATTCCAGTTCATACTTTTATTTACTATGTGTAAAATTTACCCTTACTTAACATTTTCAGCAACTCCAGACTTAAAAAAAAAAAAAAGTTGCCAATCTGATGTATGTAAAATTTTGCTACTTAAATGATCGCACCTAGAAACTGTTATCTGTCCACAATTTAATCAAAGCATTCCTTGCTTTACTCTTTACTTTTTCATAAGAACTCTTGTGGAAAAAAATGATGTCAGCTGCAGTAAATGACATACTTAGTGATGTGGTTGATTTACATGCTGCTGTAATTTTGATTTATAGGCCAACTGACCACTCTTTAAATAGCACTGTGGAATGATATTTTATTATATATTTTTTTAAAGATTTATTTATTTATTTATGATAGACATACAGAGAGAGAGAGAGAGGCAGAGAAACAGGAGGAGGGAGAAGCAGGCTCCATGCCAGGAGCCCGATGTGGGACTCGATCCTGGTACTCCAGGATTGCACCCTGGGCCAAAGGCAGGCGCTAAACCGCTGAGCCACCCAGGGATCCCCCTTATTATATTTTAAATTAATATTTACTTGATTACTAATGAAATTATGCATTTTCCCATACATGCATGTACCGTTTATGTTTCCTTTAAAATTAGCCTGTTCATCTCTTTTATTTTTTAATTGGGTTGATCTTACATATTCTGGATATTAATCCTTTGTTCTATAGGTTGCTATTATGTTCTCCCAGTTTTTGGCTTGCCTTTCATTTTCTTTAATAAACAGATGTTCTTAACATTAATAAGTTACTTTTTGGCTAGTGCTTTTGGGTTTTGTTTGTGAAATTGTTCCCTCCCAAACAGTCAAAAAGATATTTTTCTATATTCTGAAAACCTTTAGTTTGTCATTCAAATGTAAATCCTTAGTCCACCTACATTTGATTTTTGAGTGTGTGCGTGGTGTGAGATAGGGATCTAAATATACTCTTTTCCCTATGCATAATCCCTTTTCTTAACCCCACTTAATTGAATTCTTCATGAAGTGATTGGTAATAGCATTTGTCCTATTTCAGATATACATAGAGAATAAAATTTAAATTCTTAAAAAGAAATTCAGGATATGTATATCATATTCCATAATAGTAGAGCTAACATACTCTGTTGATCCTGAACTGGATTAAGTTAAAACTAAGTGAAGCATGGGTGCCTGCCAAGCTTGGTTGGTAGAGCATGTGACTCAATCTGAGGTTTGTAAATTTGAGCCCCATGTTGAGTGTAGAGATTACCTAAAATCTTTTTAAAAAGTAAATAAAGACCGAATTATTCAATTAGATGTTTGCTTGGCTTTAGTTTCAAGAATTGAAGTTTCTACTTTTACAATTTTTTATTAAGATTTATTATTTGAGAGAAAGAATGTGCACAAGTGCGACGGGCAGAGGGAGAGGGAAAGAGAATCCCAAGCCAGCTCCTCACTGAGTACAGAGCCCAATGTGAGCCTTGATCCCATGACCCTGAAATCATGACCTGAGCTGAAACCAGGAGTAGGACTGTTAACTGACTGGGCCACCCAGCTGCCCCTATTATTATGCTTTTTAAAGAATGGTTGAGACTCATAAAATATTGAATATTTTTTTTCGGAAAATATTAAAGATGAAAAAATTATGGGGGTAATGTTTAATGTTAATATTTTATATGTTTTTTTTTCTTTCAAGTCTTGATACGTCATCAAAAGCATAGTCTTTCAAAGAAGGCTTATCAGATACCTCTTTATCCTTGTTCTGTATATGTTCAGGTGTCCAGCAGACATTTTGCTACTGCTACAAAGTAAGTATCTTTTTTTTATTACTTTTGTTTGCTTTTATTTAAAATTTTGATTAAAAAACATGCTTTTCCCATAAAGATGTACAGGGGCATAGAATTATGAAAGTTATCATCTCTGCTTTTTTTTTTAACATTTTATAATTTAAAAGAAAAATATGATTTATTATAGTAATACTTAACATTTATTAAATACTGCTATTCAGTAACTAATTTAGTCTCCACAGCTATTTTATGTGGAAGCTGTTGTTATTATGTTCTTTTTTTCAGTTGAAAAGCAAGGCATTGAAAGATTATGTAACCTGCCTAGGTTCACAGTAGTAGTAAGTGTTGGAGCTAGGAGTTTGTGACATAAGATTTATATATTGGTCTCTGCCCCCAGTTTCTGATAGAGAGCTTCTAAAATTCCTGTAATCCCCGGAGTGATAGGGATGCTAGGAGCATCTATTGTTGTAATATTTGGTCTTTGACCCAGTTCCTGATACAGAGCTCCTAAAACTCTTGTAATTTTCTGGGTGATAGGAGCATTTTGTCCTAATAAGAAATTTTTGGTAGGCTCCCAGATGGGGACTCGTCTCCAGAAAGACTAAGCCATGATTAGAAGCTTTCAACCCTATCTGTTATCCAGGGAAGAGAGAGGATCTAGACATTGAGTTCATAATTAATCATGCCTCCATAAAAATCCCTGTACTGTGAGGTTCTGAAAGTTTCTGGATTGGTGAGCATACATCTGTGCCCAAAGGGTGGTACATCCAGACCCAATGGAGACAGAAACTCTTGCACTTCCAACTCTTCTGCATCTTGCCCTATGTACCTATTTATCTCTATTCTTTACCATATCTTTTGTTATATAAGAAACTGGTAAATGTTAACTAAGTGTTTCTATGAATTTTGTGAGCTATTCTAGCAAATTATGAAGTCTGTGGAGGGGGTCACAGGACCCCTTGATTTATTTATAGCTAGTTGGCCACAAATACAAGAGAGGCCTTTTGAATTGCTATTGGCATTTGAGGTGGGGGCAGTCTTATGGAACTGAGTCCTTAACTTGCGGGATCTGATGCTAAATCCAGGTAGATAGTATCAGAACTGCCGTTAATTGTTGGATACCTGGCTTGTATCAGATAATTGATTGGTGTGGGAAAAAATCCACACATTTAGTGTTAGAATTGTTTCTTATTTAATAGCCTGAATACCCTGTCCTGCATCTTGCTTGCTTTTAACTTAACAATATATCTTGGAGATTGTTTCAGATGGAGCTGTCTAGTTATTTATTTTTTTGTTGTTGAGATATAATTGACACATTATTGTCAGGTGTCCAACATAATGATTCATTATTTATATGTTTGGGGAAATGCTCACCACGGTCTGGTTAATATCTATCACTATACAGAGCTATCACTTTCTTTTCTTGTGATGAGAACTTTTGAATATTTACTCTTCTAGCAACTTTCAGATAGACAATATAATTTTATTAACTATAGTCACTGTGCTGTACATTATATCCCTATGATTATTTTAAAATTAGAAGTTTGTACTTTTGACCACCTTCTCCCATTTTACCCACCACGCCTGTCTCTGGTAACCACCAGTATGTTCTCAGCATCTGTGAATTATTATTATTATTGTTTTTTAAAGATTTCATGCATAAGTGAGATCATAAGGTCTTTTTATTCTCTGACTTGTTTCACTTAGCATAATGCCCTTAAAGTCCATCCATGTTGTCTCAAATGGCAAGATTTCATTCTTTATTTTTATGGCTGAATAATATTTCATTTTATATATCGACCATATTTTCTTTATTCATTCATTTGTCAATGGGCACTTAGGTTGTTTCCATGTTTTGGCTATTGTAAATAACACTCTAATGAACATGCCTATAGTGTTTCATTTCATATATCATAATTTAACCATTTACCTATTTCCCCCTCTGGTACCTATTTATTTTTTCCGTCTTTGTTATTGTAAATGAATAGTCATGTACATAAATCTTGTCAAGGATTTTGAATGTATTCATAGTATAAACACTGAGAATAGAATTTTTGAAACAAAAGATGTATGCCCTGCAGACGGAGAGCTCCATAGTTACTGCGGGAGCTGAATCCAGGGCTCCAGAGCTGGCCGCCACCACTGTGGTTGTTCCTCCTGGGGCCTCACGGGGTAAACAACCCCCACTGAGCCCTGCAGCAGGCAGGGGGCTGAGCAGCTCCCCCAAGTGCTAACACCTGAAAATCAGCACAACAGGCCCCTCCCCCAGAAGACCAGCTAGACGGACAAGTTCCAGGGGAACTCAAGGGACTTAAAGTATACAGATTCAGAAGATACTCCCCCGTGGTTTTTGTTTTGTTTTGTTTTGCTTTTTGATTTCAGTTTGCTTCCCCCAACCTTTTTTTCCTTTCTTTCTTTTTTCTTTCTTTTTCTTCTCCTTTTTTTTCTTTTTTCTTCCTTTTTTCTTTTTTCTTTTTCTCTTTTCTTTCCTTCTTTCTCTCCTCTCTCTTTCTCCTTTTCCCAATACAACTTGTTTTTGGCCACTCTGCACTGAGCAAAATGACTAGAAGGAAAACCTCACCTTAGAAGAAAGAATCAGAAACAGTCCTCTCTCCCACAGAGTTACAAAATCTGGATTACAATTCAGTGTCAGAAAGCCAATTCAGAAGCACTATTATAAAGCTACTGGTGGCTCTAGAAAAAAGCATAAAGGACTCAAGAGACCTCATGACTGCAGAATTTAGATCCAATCAGGCAGAAATTAAAAATCAACTGAATGAGATGCAATCCAAACTAGAAGTCCTAACTACGAGGGTTAATGAGGTGGAAGAACGAGTGAGTGACATAGAAGACAAGCTGATGGCAAAGAGGAAAACCGAGGAAAAAAGAGACAAACAATTAAAAGACCATGAGGATAGATTAAGGGAAATAAATGACAGCCTGAGGAAGAAAAACCTACGTTTAATTGGGGTTCCTGAGGGCGCTGAAAGGGACAGAGGACCAGAATATGTATTGGAACAAATCCTAGCTGAAAAATTTCCTAATCTGGGAAGGGAAACAGGCATTCAGATCCAGGAAATAGAGAGATCCCCCCCTAAAATCAATAAAAACCGTTCAACACCTCGACATTTAATAGTTAAGCTTGCAAATTCCAAAGATAAAGAGAAGATCCTTAAAGCAGCTAGAGACAACAAATCCCTGACTTTTATGGGGAGGAGTATTAGGGTAACAGCAGACCTCTCCACAGAGACCTGGCAGGCCAGAAGGGGCTGGCAGGATATATTCAGGGTCCTAAATGAGAAAAACATGCAATCAAGAATACTTTATCCAGCAAGGCTCTCATTCAGAATGGAAGGATAGAGCTTCCAAGACAGGCAGGAACTGAAAGAATATGTGACCTCCAAACCAGCTCTGCAAGAAATTTTAAGGGGGACTCTTAAAATTCCCCTTTAAGAAGAAGTTCAGTGGAACAATCCACAAAAACAAGGACTGAATAGATATGTTGACACTAAACTCATATCTATCAATAGTAACTCTGAAGGTGAACGGGCTTAATGACCCCATCAAAAGGCACAGGGTTTCAGACTGGATAAAAAAGCAGGACCCATCTATTTGCTGTCTACAAGAGACTCATTTTAGACAGAAGGACAACTACAGCCTGAAAATAAAAGGTTGGAGAACCATTTACCATTCAAATGGTCCTCAAAAGAAAGCAGGGGTAGCCATCCTTATATCAGATAAACTAAAATTTATCCCGAAGACTGTAGTGAGAGATGAAGAGGGACAGTATACCATACTTAAAGGATCTATCCAACAAGAGGACTTAACAATCCTCAATATATATGCCCCGAATTTGGGAGCTGCCAAATATATCAATGAATTAATAACCAAAGTTAAGACATACTTAGATAATACACTTATACTTGGTGACTTCAATCTAGTGCTTTCTATACTCGATAGGTCTTCTAAATACAACATCTCCAAAGAAACAAGAGCTTTAAATGATACACGGGACCAGATGGATTTCACAGATATCTACAGAACTTTACATCCAAACTCAACTGAATACACAGTCTTCTCAAGTGCACATGGAACTTTCTCCAGAATAGACCACATACTGGGTCACAAATTGGGTCTGAACCGATACCAAAAGATTGGTATCGTCCCCTGCATATTCTCAGACCATAATGCCTTGAAATTAGAACTAAATCACAACAAGAAGTTTGGAAGGACTTCAAACACGTGGAGGTTAAGGACCATCCTGCTAAAAGATGAAAGGGTCAACCCAGAAATTAAGGAAGAATTAAAAAGATTCATGGAAACTAATGAGAATGAAGATACAACTGTTCAAAATCCTTGGGATGCAGCAAAAGCAGTCCTGAGGGGGAAATACATCACAATACAAGCATCCATTCAAAAACTGGAAAGAACTCAAATACAAAAGCTAACCTTACACCTACAGGAGCTAGAGAAAAAACAGCACATAGATCCTACACCCAGCAGAAGAAGAGAGTTCATTAAGATTCGAGCAGAACTCAACGAAATTGAGACCAGAAGAACTGTGGAACAGATCAACAAAACCAGGAGTTGGTTCTTTGAAAGAATTAATAAGATAGATAAACCATTAGCCAACCTTATTAAAAAGAAGAGAGAGAAGACTCTAATTAATAAAATCATGAATGAGAAAGGAGCGATCACTACCAACACCAAGGAAATACAAACGATTCTAAAAACATATTATGAACACCTATACGCCAATAAATTAGGCAAACTAGAAGAATGCACGCATTCCTGGAAAGCCACAAACTACCAAAACTGGAACAGGAAGAAATAGAAAACCTGAACAGGCCAGTAACCAGGGAGGAAATTGAAGCAGTCATCAAAAACCTCCCAAGACACAAAAGTCCAGGGCCAGATGGCTCCCTGGGGAATTCTATCAAACGTTTAAAGAAGAAACCATACCTATTCTACTAAAGCTGTTTGGAAAGATAGAAAGAGATGGAGTACTTCCAAATTCGTTCTATGAGGCCAGCATCACCTTAATTCCAAAACCAGACAAAGACCCCACCAAAAAGGAGAATTACAGACCAATATCCCTGATGAACATGGATGCAAAAATTCTCAACAAGATACTAGCCAGTAGGATCCAACAACACATTAAGAAAATTATTCACCATGACCAAGTAGGATTTATTCCCTGGACACAAGGCTGGTTCAACACTCATAAAACAATCAGTGTGATTCATCATATCAGCAAGAGAAAAACCAAGAACCATATGATCCTCTCATTAGATGCAGAGAAAGCATTTGACAAAAGACAGCATCCATTCCTGATCAAAACTCTTCAGAGTGTAGGGATAGAGGGAACATTCCTCGACATCTTAAAAGCCATCTAGGAAAAGCCCACAGCAAATATCATTCTCAATGGGGAAGCACTGGGAGCCTTTCCCCTAAGATCAGGAACAAGACAGGGATGTCCACTCTCACCACTGCTATTCAACATAATACTGGAAGTCCTAGCCTCAGCTATCAGACAACAAAAAGACATTAAAGGCATTCAAATTGGCAAAGAAGAAGTCAAACTCTCCCTCTTCACTGATGACATGATACTCTACATAGAAAACCCAAAAGCCTCCACCTCAAGATTGCTAGAACTCATACAGCAATTTGGCAGTGTGGCAGGATACAAAATCAATGCCCAGAAGTCAGTGGCATTTCTATACACTAACAATGAGACTGAAGAAAGAGAAATTAAGGAGTCAATCCCATTTACAATTGCACCCAAAAGTATAAGATACCTAGGAATAAACCTAACCAAAGAGGTAAAGGCCCTATACCCTAAAAACTATAGAATACTTCTGAAAGAAATTGAGGAAGACACAAAGAATTCCATGCTCATGGATTGGCAGAATTGATATTGTGAAAATGTCAATGTTACCCAGGGCAATTTACACGTTTAATGCAATCCGTATCAAAATAACCATGGACTTTCTTCAGAGAGTTAGAACAAATTATTTTAAGATTTGTGTGGAATCAGAAAAGACCCCGAGTAGCCAGGGGAATTTTAAGAAAGAAAACCATAGCTGGGGGCATCACAATGCCAGATTTCGTGTTGGGCTACAAAGCTGTGGTCATCAAGACAGTGTGGAACTGGCACAAAAACAGACACATAGATCAATGGAACAGAATAGAGAACCCAGAAGTGGACCCTGAACTTTATGGTGAACTAATATTTGATAAAGGAGGAAAGACTCTCCATTGGAAGAAAGACAGTCTCTTCAATAAATGGTGCTGGGAAAATTGGACATCCACATGCAGGAGAATGAAACTAGACCACCCTCTTTCACCATACACAAAGATAAACTCAAAATGGATGAAAGATCTAAATGTGAGACAAGAGTCCATCCAAATCCTAGAGGAGAACACAGGCAACACCCTTTTTGAACTCGGCCACAGTAACTTCTTGCAAGATACATCCACGAAGGCAAAAGAAACAAAAGCAAAAATGAACAATTGGTACTTCATCAAGCTAAGAAGCTTTTGCACAGCAAAGGATACAGTCAACAAAACTAAAAGACAACCTACAGAATAGGAGAAGATATTTGCAAATGATCTACCAGATAAAGGGCTAGTTTCCAAGATCTATAAAGAACTTCTTAAACTGAACACCAAAGAAACAAACAATCCAATCATGAAATGGGCAAAAGACATGAAGAGAAATCTCACAGAGGAAGACATAGACATGGCCAACAAGCACATGAGAAAATGCTCTGCATCACTTGCTATCAGGGAAATACAAATCAAAACCACAATGAGATACCACCTCACACCAGTGAGAATGGGGAAAATTAACAAGGCAGGAAACCACAATCGTTGGAGAGGATGTGGAGAAAGGGGAACCCTCTTACACTTATGGTGGGAATGTGCACTGGTGCAGCCACTCTGGAAAACTGTGTGGAGGTTCCTCAAAGAGTTAAAAATAGATCTGCCCTACCACCCAGCAATTGCACTCCTGGGGATTTACCCCAAAGATACAGATCCAATGAAAGGCCGGGACACCTGCACCCCGATGTTTCTAGCAGCAATGTCCACAATAGCCAAACTGTGGAGGGAGCCTCGGTGTCCATCGACAGATGAATGGATAAAGAAAATGTGGTTTATGTATACAATGGAATATTATTCAGCCATTGGAAACAACAAATACCCACCATTTGCTTCGATGTGGATGGAACTGGAGGGTATTATGCTGAGTGAAGTAGGTCAATCGGAGAAGGACAAACATTATACGGTCTGATTCATTTGAGGAATATAAATAATAGTGAAAGGGAATATAAGGGACGGGAGAAGAAATGTGTGGGAAATATCAGAAAGGGAGACAGAACATAAAGACTCCTAACTCTGGGAAACTCACTAGGGGTCTTGGAAGGGGAGGAGGGCGGGGGGTGGGGGTGAATGGATGACGGGCACTGAGGGGGGCACTTGATGGGATGAGCACTGGGTGTTATTCTGTATGTTGGCAAATTGAACACCAATAAAAAATAAGTTTATTATTTAAAAAAATGTATGCATTTATAATTTTGAAAGGTAATACCAAATTGCCTTCATAGAGATATTGCCAATTTATGTCCTTACCAGTAAGTAGTGTTAGAATGTCCATTTTTCCATATACAATATTGCTGAAATTTTTGAACTTTGCCAATTTGATAAGTAATAAATGGAATCAGATTTTAATTCCTATTTCTTTTTTTATCGTTGAGGTTATATATCTTTTCATGTGTTTAAGAGCCACATTTTGTTTTCTGTGAATTTGTCTTTCTGTATTGTTCCAGTTTTTGTGTACATACTGTTGAAGTGAGCACTGTTTACTATAAATTTTTTGTTCATGTCCTATTCTGATTCTTTGTTGTTCATTAGTGGGAGCTCCTTATATAATAAGTTAACACATATCTGCACTGTATATTTTAACTGTTATGATAGAGAAATGGACCAAGTGCTGTGGGATCACAGGTGAAAGGTAAATTAATTCTACCTGGAAGAGGATATGGCAAGAAGTATTTGAACTGGGTCCTGGAATTTTGCAGAGGGGTTGAGAGGAAAGTATTTCAGTGGTGCAGAAGCATGAAAGTGAATGATAGGGATAAAATACGCTCTGCTGTAACTTGAATATAGGATGAAGAGGGAGGTGGCAGAAATGTGACTAGAAAGGAATCTTCCTTTGAGTTTGCATAGTTCCTGGATTCCTTTTGTTATTGAGAAGTTGGAGAAGTATTGGTTGTAGCAGTTTACATTCCCATACCCATCCAGCAGTGAGTGAGTGCCTGCATTCCTAAAAACTCTGGATATCGTCAGTCTTCATTTGTGTTTCTTTATCATATTTCTAATTTATATCTTTTTGCCTATTTTTCTGTTGAACTGTTTGTCTGTTATTATTTTTTCCTGCTTTTTGAAAATTCTTATTAGGGATATTAATTACGCTGAGAATATTTTATCTTTGTTTCCTTTATCCAATAGAAAAAAATTTTTTTTGAAAATTTTCATTCTATGTCTTCCCCATATTCTATTCCAGTGCAAGTTTAAAAGGAATTTAAAAGAAACAATGAGGGCAGCCCTTGTGGCTCAGGGGTTTAGCGCTGCCTTTGGCCCAGGGCGTGATCCTGGAGACCCGGGATTGAGCCCCATGTCAGGCTCCCTGCATGGAGCCTGCTTCTCCCTTTGCCTGTGTCTCTGTCTCTCTCTCTCTTTATGTTTCTCATGAATAAATAAATAAAATCTTTAAAAAATAAATAAATAAAATTTCTAAAATAAATAAATAAAAGGAGCAATGAGAGTTCTTCCATAGCTTGATGAGAATCATCGTATTTATAATCTTAGTTGTGGTTTTAATTTTTTTTTTTAAGATTTTATTTATTTATTCACGAGAGACACAGAGAGAGAGGCAGAAAGGCATAGGCAGAGGGAGAAGCAGGCTCCATGCAGGGAGCCTGACATGGGACTCCATCCCGGGTCTCCAGGATCACACCCTGGGCTGAAGCAGTGCTAAACCGCTGAGCCCCTGGGGCTGCCCTGTGGTTTTAATTCTTTAAGATTATTTCTTTATTTGAGAGAGAGAGTGCGTGCAAGTGCACATGCACTCTGTGGGGAGGGACAGGACAGAGAGAATCCCAAGCAGACTGCGTGCTAAGTGCAGAGCCCGATGTGGGGCTTGATCTCCTGACCCTGAGATTACAACCTGAGCCGAAACTAAGAGTCGGAGACTCAACCTACTGTGGCATCCAGATGGCCCTATGTTTTTTGTTTTTTGTTTTTTAGTATACTGACTTTATAATATACTAAAAAAATGTTTTTTGTATGCCAAAATTTTTTTAAACATTTATTTATTCATTAGAGACACACAGAAAGAGGCAGAGACATAGGCAGAGGGAGAAGCAGGTCCCCCACAGGGAGCCTGATGTAGGACTCAATCCCAGAGTTCCAGGATCACACCCTGAGCTGAAAGCAGACACTCAACCACTGAGCCACCCAGGTGTCCCTGGAAAAAATTGTTTTTATCAGGATTTGAGACAGGGTAGAGAGGCTTGTGCTTGATTCTTCTCTCATCATTTCATTCGTCCGTGTATGTGCATATACTCATAGTTTGTCAGTCAGTGGCAGATCCTGATATAAAAGGCCACTTTGGTCATCTCTGACTTTGGTTCTGTTTCTTTGTTGATAATAGGTTCTTTTTCTTCTTCACATATCTCAAAATTTTTTATTGACTGCGGAACATCTTGCATAGAACATTTGAAACCTAAGTACCTAGTTTTTATGCCTGGGAATGCACATGCCTCTTGTAACAGTGTTGAATCAGCCCAGTTAGAAGTGGAGCTAGGTTTTGGTTTTGTTGTTGCTATGGTTACAACCAGCTTCAAATTTCTGTTCTTTACCTGGTGCAAAAGGTGGGGGCAGGGTTGCTGGAAAATTTTTCTCAGCATTCCTCTTTTATGCTCTGTTTTCTGCCTTGCCTGTGTACCTGTACCTCAGGGCAGTGGGGGTGGGGGAGTCTCTCTTCATACTCTTGCTTCTTCCCTAGTGTAGATTGCTGTTGCTTATTAGTGTTTGCTGGACTGGAGATGGGTGCAGGAGGGATTCTCTGTTTTCCAAATCAGCCTTTAAGTGCGCCCTGTGTGACTGGACCTTCGGGATGGGGTTTTCTCAATATTTCTGTCCCTTTTCCTCACGGTTTCTATCTATTGCAGGTCTTTGCCAGAGTGTCCAGGCCCTTCCCCAACTCGACTACTGTTGGAAGATATTGTGCTCAGGACTGTTTACTGACCTACCCCTAAGGATAGAAGTTTTTGTGTTTTTTTCTTCTTTCTTTTCCTTATACACATCGGTGTTTACCTGTGACCTATGTGGTTTCAGGGTTACATGTCTTTCTGGTAGCAGTGACAAATCTCTGTGCCTGTATTTTTTAGGGAAGCTTTCTAGTCTCCTGGCCTGCTCCAGTCTTTCCCAGGAGCATCTGGTGGAGGTCAATGGAAAAGGCCTACAAATTGAGTGTGAACTCCTATTGTGTGTGGATATCCCAGGAGGTTTCTAGTAGCCCTAACATTTTAGCTGTTTTTTTTTCTTACCTGCTTACCTTTCTCTCCTACTATGCTACAGGTCTGACCTGAGTATGCATGTGGAGTGGGGATAGGGAATGCAGGCTGATTCTCCTTGGCTATAAGGCTACTTTGTTGCCCTGTAATCTTAGCTTTGTGATGCATTCAAGAAAAGTTGTGATTTTATCCGACTCTCTAATTGTTAATATTCATTCCAGTTTTTATTTTTCAATTTTCATTTATTTGTATCACTGTTTTTTTTTTTTTACTTTCACATTGTCAGTATAAACAGAACTTCTGCATTTAGTTTTATGAATAAAAGCATCAGAGATATTAGTGAACTTATTTACAGAATTACACTGAGAAAGAAGATGTCAGGATGTTTGCATTTCATTAATAATTACATGCCCTAGGCATTTTCTCTTTAGTTCTGTTTAGTTTAGTTTGATGGAAGTTGTGTATCACTATGCCCCCCAACCTCCATCCCGCAGTTCCTCAGGGTAAAGAGTTTTTCAGCCTTGAAGGGACTTGATCTCTGGGGTCACAGATCTTCAGAGTTCTTAAAATGAGCTTTATTATATAGCACTGATTTTTTTCTTGTTTTATTTGAGTATAACCATGGAATTATTTTTCCTTTTATGCTTTTGGAGTTAAGGATCAGATAAGGCAGGGAGAAAGTTATTACCTGAGTATAGTCTCTTGTTATATTTAATCTGTGTCATTTAGATAAACACAGCTAAATTCACTTGAAGTCAGATTGCCAGATATTTTTCCCTGGCCTTGGCAAAAACCTTCTTAGTATGATTTATTTTTATTCCCAAGAATCATAGCATTTAAGCTCTCCTGATAGGGCCTTATATAATTGCATGAACAACAAGAGTTCTGGATGTGATTGTAATGAATAAAGATAGACATTTTTGGAGGGTCATGAAAAACAGACAGTGGGTCTATAAAATTATTGACAGGTTTTGTTCAGTTATGTTTTTTTTTAATTTTGGAAGAAAGTGCTTTTTAGAGTCCTGTTTGATCTGTGTTATAATATGCTCTTTTTTTATTTAACTAAAACAGTGTTCTGTTTGTAAGTTAAAAAAATATTCTGGCCCCCTTCCTCGATCTTCAAAGCCAGGAATTCCCTTTCATGCTCGAATTTCTTGTTCCCATCTCTGTCAGATGTAGTTAGGAAAGGGAAAAAATTTTCTCTGCTTTTAAGGACTTGTGTGATTAGATAGGCCCCCTGGATTATCTAGACAGTCTCCCCATCTCAAAGTCTTTAGCCCTAAGCACATCTGCAAAGTCCTTTTTTGCCGTGGAGATATAACATTTTTGGAAAGCTATTATTCTGCCTACCATAATATTTTAGAAATATTACTTAACTAATTTCAAACTCTATGGTTAAAAGATTATAGGTGTGATTTGAATTAATGTTGAAATTTTAAAATATATTATCTCTAGCTCTTTTTTTTTTCTGTCTTAGGTTCAAACTCTTACCTGCAGTTACCTGTTGAACATATTTTCCTAGATATTTTATAAACACCTTGTTAGCTTTTGTTATGTATCAAACCACTCAAGAATTATTTATCATTGCCCACACATGTGTTGGTCAGCTGATCTAAGCCAGGTTTGGATGGGGTATCTCTTAGGACCTTGGCTGGGCTTGCTGCACATTTGAGTCTGCAGGTCAGCTGCAAATTGTCCAATCTAGCCTGGGGCTCTGTGGGGTCAGCTCTGTTTCACGTATCTCTTATTCTTGTAGCCCAAGCATATTCTTATGGAAATGGCAGAAATACAAACATGCAAGTGGAAACCTTTTAAGCTTCTTATTGGCCTAAGCTTAGAGCAGAGAAACTGTCACTTTTGCTTTATTATATTGACCAAACTAGTCAGATGACCAATCAAAGTGCTGGGAAATAGGTTTTACCTCTTTAAATAGGAGGAACTGCAAAGTCACTCAGCAAGGGGACTTGAATGAAGAGAGGGAATAAAGAAGTAGGGTCAGTGATGCAACTAACCCCACGCTCAAACTCTGTATTGCCTCAAACTAAACTCGTCTTTGTAAATACCTCCCTTATAAGAAAACTATTTTGCTTTCTTTATTTCTAGTCTTAATGATACTACTCTATGCCTACTCACCTAAGCTAGAAATGTAGGAGACATTATATAGACTTTTTCCATCTTTCTATTTCTGCAGTGTTTACTTTATAAATATATAATCTCATTTTCTCCGGTCTATTACCAATACTACTCTGGAGGCTATCATATTTCCTTGAGAAGAAAGGGAGGAATTAGTCTTTATATTGTCTCTAATTCAGCTTCCTTCAAATCTGTCTCTTGTATTATAGCTGGAATACTCTGTTGGAAATACAGATGCCACTCCTGTTCTGTGGCTTCTTATTACCTCTAGTGAAGGCGCTCTGTGATCTAGATTCTCCAGCCCCATCTTCTGATGTATCTTGCCTTCTGTTTTGCCCTTTAGTTCAGGAGTCAGCAAACTATGTCCAGTGGACCAAAAAAATCTGGTTTACTATCTATTTTTGTATAATTCATGGACATGGTCTTTACATTTTTAAGTGATTGGGTAAAAAAAGAAAAAACAGTATTTTGTGACACATGAAAATTATGAAATTTAAGCTATTTGTTCATAAAGTTTTATTGGAACGTGGCTACATTCATTCATTTTTCTTTTTTTTTTTTTTTTAAGATTTTTTTTTTTATTTATTTATGATAGTCACAGAGAGAGAGAGAGAGAGGCAGAGACACAGGCAGAGGGAGAAGCAGGCTCCATACACCGGGAGCCCGACGTGGGATTCGATCCCGGGTCTCCAGGATCGCGCCCTGGGCCAAAGGCAGGCGCCAAACCGCTGCGCCACCCAGGGATCCCCATTCATTCATTTTTCAATGTCTATGGCTGCTTTCACATTACAGTGCCAAAACTGAAATACTGAGATAAGAGACCACAAAATATTTTGCTGTCTGGTCCCTTCCAGAAAAGTTTTGCTCACCTTTGCTCTCGTCAGTTAGAATTTATTTATTTATTTAAGATTTTATTTATTTATTCACGAGAGAGAGAGAGAGGGGCAGAGACACAGGTAGAGGTAGAAGCAGGCTCCATGCAGGGAGCCTTACGTGGGACTCGATCCTGGGTTTCCAGGATCAGGCCCTGGGCCAAAGGTGGTGCTAAACCAGTGAGCCACCAGGGCTGCCCATCAGTTAGAATTTATAATTGGTCTCCTTGAATACTTGTATTCTGTTTCATGACTCAATACTTTTATTATGTTTTCTTTGCCTGGCTGACCCTACTTTTTAAAGTAATAGCTTTATTGAGATGTAATTTACAAAGCATACAATTCACACATTTAAAGTGTACAATTCAGTGGTTTTTAGTATATTCACACTTTTGACACCATCACCAGTGTCAGTTTTAGAACATTTTTGTTAACTTCCCCTAAAACCTCATGCCTATTGACAGTGATGCCCCATTTTTAATAACCTCCTTTCCCAGCCTCAGACAATCACTAAGTCTACTTTCAGCCTCTATGGACTTCCTATCCTTCATGTTTCATAAAATATGTGGTCTTTTGTGACTGGCTTCTTTCACTGGCATAATGTTTTTACAGTTCATACTTGTTATAGCTTGTGTCAGTACTTCAATTCCTTTTCACTGCTGATTAATATTTAATAAAATACGGGTATTTTAAAAGTATGGATATACCACCACATTTATGTATTGATCTGGGTTATTGGACATTTGGGTTATTTTTGCTTTTTGGCTGTTATGAGTAATGCTGCTATGAACATTTGTGTACACCTTTTCATGTGGTCATATGTTTTTGTCTTTCTAGGGTATATACTTTGGCCAATTCTTCCTTATTCTTCAAGAATTGATGTTAGGGTCATCTCTCATAGAACACTTTCCTAGTTTCCTAGACCGGATTAAATGTCTTAACTACAGCTCTGATAACACTGTATCAAAGTACTTAGCCATTCTATTGAAATTATCTGTTTATATGTCTGTCTCCTCTATTTCTCTAAATTTCTGGAGAACAGCATCAATGCCTTATCCAACTTTGTATCAACTGCATACAGTACAAAAGTTCACTTAATACTTGTTGAACTAGAAAAATTATAAAGCAGTCTATGCTTTTGAATTAAACAAACAAAAACTTTATTTTTATTATTTTTTTCTGAATTATGTACATTGGCTTTTTTTAAAAAAAAAAGTTTCTTAGAATATGTATTGAGATAACTGATCTTGAATTTTTTTTTAAGGCCTGCAAAGAAAACAAAAAAAAGTATGAAAGATAAAGCATCAGATGAGAAAAAAGATGAGATAGAAAAAATAAAGTCATATTCCTTTATGGAAGGTGAACCTGAGGATGATGTCTACTTAAAGCACCTATATCCAAGGCAGATATATGAGGTGGAGAAAGCTATTCAATTACTTAAGAAATTTCAAACTCTAGACTTTACTAATCCAAAGCAAGGTGTTTATCTTGATTTGACACTGGATATGTCACTGGGGAAGAAGGTATGTAAATTCAATTAAAATAAATTTGTGAATAGTAGCTGTGTGAATTGCTGTTTCTTAATTTTTTTAATTCCTTGTTTCCTAAAACAATTTTTGGGAAATCTTATGCTCTTTGTATACTATAGAATGAAAAATGTTTGTTTTTATTTTCCAAATATAAAATATGTTGAACATACTCTGCAGAGTTAATGAACATATGTCTCCTATTCACCTGAAAATCACTGATATAAATTTCAGCAAAAGTAGTATTAAAATTAATTGAGGTATTACTGTAACTTTGAAAAGTGACTTACGCTGCCTGAGTGTCATACTCCTTTTCTGTAAATGAGGATTTGGGATTAGCTCAGTTGCCTGCAGGTATGTTCCTTAGAGTCCTGTGTTGAGACTGAGTTTGTATGTGCATGTACCAAGCTCCTCACTCTTGCTTCATCCTAAACTTTTCTGCTTTATCTGTTTATATGCAGTTTTGGAAGACTTTTGCTTATAAAACTCTAAAAGTAGTAAAAATACTAAATTAGAGTTGAGGTCCATTATAGCACTAAATTTGGAAGTGTTGCATTTAAGAAATTTAATTTTCTTGGAAACAGTATTTTAATTTTTATTCTGAGGATGTCTTTTTTTTGGGTCAAACTAGAAGATACAAATTTTTGAATACAATTTAACAACCTCAACAACAACAGTTGAACACGTAGGAGGAGGCAGTACAGTGTAGTCCTTAAGAGCATGGGCTCTGGAGTCAGATTATAGTACAGGCCAGAATCCTGGTGTCACCACTTACTTGCTCTTTGGGTTTCTGGTTTAACCTCTTCAGATCTATTTTTCTACCTTCTTTAAGGGGAAATAAAATGCTTCTTTTATACAGTTTTTAAGAGGATTAATTGAGATAATGCATGTAAAAGATTTGATAAGTGCTTAATAATCACAGTGAACATTTACTGGAAAATTTTCTGTGTACCAGCCACAATGTTAAGTGCTTTGCATGCATTTTCTCATTTAATTCTATAATAACCTCAAAAGAGGAAGCTGAGACATAGAAACTGAAGTAAGTTGTTCAAGGTCACAGAATAGGAGGTGGAGTTAGGATTTGAATCAAGGTCTTGAATCAAGAACGTTTTTCTTAGTTCTTATTTATTAGAGTTTATACCAGCCACGCTGTAATTTTATTTTATACCGCAGTGTTACTGTTAGTTCTTTTATTTTAAAAATGTTGTGGTATCCAAGATGATCACCCTCTCAGTCAGCCGTTAATGTACTGTTGACCATTGAACAACATAGGCTGAATTTGAGGATTCACTTACATGAAGAGTTTTTTTGATAAATACAGTACAATACTGTAAATATATTTTTCTTATTTTCTTAAGAACATTTTCTTTTCTTTAGCTTTCTTTGATATGATAATATAGTGTATCTAATATATACAGTGTACCAAATATGTGTTAGTTGACTATTTATGTTATCAGTAGTTAAGTTTTGGGGAAGTCAAAAGTCATACGCAGATTTTCCACTGGGCTGGGGATAGTGCTCCAACCCCTGAGTTCTTTAGCGGTCAGCTGTGGTTCATAATGAAGACTTGTTGTACCACACACTTTCATTAACATTGAAAGGGTACTGGTGTCTTTCTAAGACATTTTTTTGTTTTTGATAGAGCCCTTTTACAACAAGCTAATATTCCCCCAGGGAATTTTATCATGATTTTATCGTGGTTACTGGTCATTGAAAAATTCCCTGAAACCAGTTGTGACATGTTAATGGCAAAGGAATATCAGTCAATAAAATTGAGTTGCATGTCTGATAACAAGTGTGCTTAAGAGTGTGCCTTCTTGTCTGAAAAGAAGTCCTCAGGAGCTTATCTTTACTCAAAGTTTTTTAAAAATATAACCTTTCAATCAGTTTTAATTAGGGAACAACCCTTTTTCCCTTTTTTCTAGATCTTAAAACTGCACAAAAACTATGGGCCTAGAACTTGTTTCCATGTGAAGTCTCTCTAAGTGATATGAGCCACAGGGCTAGACAGATCCTTGGCTTAGGTAACTGAACAAAAAAGTTCTGAGGCCCTGTAGAATCTCCACCCATGTTTGGGTGGGTGTCTCAATGCACGCCATTACATATCTTGGATTTTCCAACTGACTTCCCAAATGTCTTTCAAAGTGATAGGCAGTCTATATAGTTTCAGAATAGACCCAGTCAGAAGAGCCTTTCAGGCTTGGCATTTCTATCTTTGATTTAGGGTTAATAGTGACCTACTAAGCAGATTAGCTGGATATTTTCTGTTGTCCATTATGCATAGCTGTGCTCATATACTCCTTGATTCCTTGATAGTATCAAAAAACTTACATGTTCTTTTTAATTTAATTCAAGGTAGTAAACATTTATTTATTTATTTTTTAAAGATTTTATTTATTCATGAGAGAGACAGAGAGAGAGAGTCAGAGACATAGGCAGAGGGAGAAGTAGGCTCCCTGCAGGGATCCCAAACCAGGGCTGGATCTGTGGACCCCGAGATCATGCCCTGAGCAGAAGGCAGACGCTCAACTGCTGAGGCACCCAGGCATCCCGTAAACATTTATTGATATCTGTCACGTAGAAGGCATTGTACTAGGTTCTGGGGAAGATATGGGTATTCAAACACATCTTTTAATATAGGAGAGACTGTGAAGAATGATGTGGAGATAGAAACCAAGTGCTATGGCAGTATGGAGGTGGGGAGAGAGATAGATTTTCATTATGATTTCTTGATAGTCTCTTATGCTTTAATAGTAATCAGTAAATAGTTCTGAATTAATTAGAGGACAGATGGTAGAACTAAAATGTTGAAAACAAAACATGTTAGCTTTGTTTTTTATAGATGTAAGAGATACAGAAAAGATGAATGAATTTTTCTTAATTATTTTTCCATTGTTGTATATTTAGAAAAAAGTGGAGCCATTTGCCAGTGTTCTTAGTTTTCCATACCCATTCATTTCAGAAATCAATAAAGTTGCTGTACTTACAGGGGTGAGTAACCTTTGCCAACTTTTCATATCATTTAATTTTTTTACATATCACATTGATCAGTGCTTAGATTAACGGAATGAATAGACTAGTCACATAGCCTTATTTTCCCCATTTGAAGCAGTTAGGTGCCTTATTTGAGGTTATGTCATTAGTTTGAGAAAGAGCTAAACTAGAATATTAATTTCATCATTTTTAATCTACTACATTATGTTTCTCATAAGAAACTGAAGAGAAATAGAGAATTTGTCCTACTAGTTCCTGCTTCCAACTCAAAGTACTCTTTTCAAAAACAATGAAATTATTTTAAAGCAATGAGCTCACTTAGTACTGTGAAGACAGAAACCACACTTTTAAAAATATCTAGTCTGAAAAGCCAGGAAAGTCGAAGCTGTAACAGAGTCATACGGCTCTTTTTCAGTCTTTTTGTGTTACTTATAAACATTTGTTTGTAATGTATTTATAAATTGTTAGAGCATTTTGTTTTTGTTTTTTTTTTAATTTTTATTTATTTATGACAGTCACAGAGAGAGAGAGAGAGAGAGAGAGAGAGAGAGGCAGAGACACAGGCAGAGGGAGAAGCAGGCTCCATGCACCAGGAGCCCAACGTGGGACCCGATCCCGGGTCTCCAGGATCGCGCCCTGGGCCAAAGGCAGGCGCCAAACCGCTGCGCCACCCAGGGATCCCATGTTAGAGCATTTTGATTCTTCTATATCTGCCTCACTTTCAAGGAAGAGATTTTTTTTTATTTCTAGAAAGGTGGAGAATATAGCTGTTGGAATGCTATAAAACTTGAATGATTTAAAGGAGTGATACATTTTCACAGTAAAATCAAATGGCATAAATGGAATATACAGAAAGACAATAACTAATCCTGTGTTTTTCTTTTGAATTTTCAGACAGCTGGCTAAATTTATTTTAAGTTTTTAATTCTAGTTAGTTAACATACAGTCTTATATTTCAGGTGTACAATGTAGTTTTGATTTTGTCATTTCTTAAGTAATTTTTCCTCTTCTATATTGGTGATGTCTCCATTTAAGTTAGCAAAATTAAATATATTTTAATCTTTTACTTTTGGAAGATGATATATTGAAGGCATTGAAGAGTTAGGTTGAACCACTCTGGTTCAGTGTGTTTCAATGTGTTTCCTCATGTGTTAGTCAAGAAACACCTTAATCACCTACAAAGTAAACTTGTTCAGGATGTAATATCTCTGATGCGTCTGATTAGAATTGATGCATTTTCAGTTAAAAGTAAAACCACAATTTTTACTTTGACCTGTGATATTATTTCTTACAAAATACTTGAAAGCAGATTGAATTTACTTAAAGATTGATGTTCAAACTATTGTATTTATAGAATGCATCAGAGATTAAAATAGCAGAAGAAAATGGAGCTGCGTTTGCAGGAGGAACTAATCTGATTCAGAAGGTACAGTGTTGTATTCATGTTCATTAGTTATAGAAATTGTTATCTTTGCCATCCATTGATTTGTTACATGTGGAACCTAACCACTATGCTTACATCTTTTGATGTAATGTAAATGGTTAGTAAAGCTTTGTATAACAGGGAAGAATTTTCCCACTCTTTTAAGTCTCAAAATCAAGCTAAGAAAAAACTATCCAGTCTGATACTAATTATGCTTGACTTATTGTGATTTTTTTCCCCCTCTTTTCTTGCTGTATGTTTGTGAGAGTTTTGTGAGTAGACTGGAAAGGGCAATATGACTCTTTGTGGTTTTGAGTGGGAGATTTAAAATGACATTTAAAAGGTAGCACTCATGAACATCATTATTCATTTTTTGAAGCTCAAATATTTGTTTTTGCCTTCTTGAGGTGAAAAGTGTGATTAACTTTACAGATCACAAAGGATAGTATCTGACCTCTGTAGTAATATGATACTTTTTTTTTGTAATATGATACTTCTAATTACTCTTTTACTCTGCAGCCACTTCAGAGTTGCATAGATTCCCCATGAGGCAACAAGTGGTTATGCTGCTTGTATTGAGAAAGTAACAAAGAATTTGTGGAGCTGAATTGCAATCAGAACATTTTTTTTTTTTTTTTAAGAGGTGGGAAGAAGAAGCCTGTCTGTTGAATTTTGGGAATTATTTTTGAAAATACAGGAGATTTTCTTTAACATTCTCTAAAATCTTTCTCTTTTAAATTTAATTGTTTAGGTTATAGGAATACTTTTTGTATTTGGCGCAGGAGAAAGTATATGAAAATTTCTTTTTTTTTTTTTAAGATTTTATTTATTTATTCATGAGAGATATAGAGAGGCCGAGACATAGGCAGAGGGAGAAGCAGGCCTCCCACAAGGAGCCTGATGTGGGACTTGATCCCCAGACTCCAGGAACAGGCCCTGAGCCAAAGGCAGATGCTCACTGGTGAGCCACCTAGGTGTCCCTGAAAATTTCTTTGTTGCATATTCAGATTTGGATTTGGGGAAAGTTTGAACTGGGCCCTTCCTTTGGGATGTAGAAGAGTGTTTGTAGGGTTTTTTTTTTTTTTTTCCACCCCCAATAGTACTCTAAATGTGGGGAGGATTCTGTATTTTTAAGGAGAGTCTCCGGAATGATTTTTGGGAGTAGCGCTAATGGAAAATACAAAGAGATTATGCTTTCATGCAGAGTCTGGCTCAAAGTCAGAGGGTGGTACCAGTTCTTTCTGATGTATGATAAACTTTAATCAAATTATTAAAATTCTTTTAATTTTTAAAAACTAAACCATACCACATATTCTTTGGAATTGGAGAGTAGAGCTTAATGTCTGGAGCCAGAGAACTAATAACTATTTTTATTAAATTAGTGTACCGCCTTCCATCTGTTTTTTTTTTTTTTTTTTTTTTTTTTTCAGAAAGCATAAGAGTGTCTGGTAGAACTGTCAAAACAACAATGGAGTTTAAATGAAATTAAATGTTAAGCAAGAAATTACTTCTCAAGAAATAAATGTCTGTAACATTGTTTATTAAATAAAACATATTTGAAAAAGTAACCCTAAGGAAATCAAGTACATTTTGAAATTATTTGGTCAATATTACAGGTACAAAATTTCTCTTAGGGATATCATTGATGATCTATTACTAGAGGAAAAATGCCATCTGTATAAGGCATCACTAGCATATTCTTGCAGGTTATCACATGGAATCTTTCTTTTTAATTTTTTAATTTTTATTTATTTTATTTTTTTTTTCACATGGAATCTTTCAAAGCTCATCCATGTTATTTTTTTTTAAAGATTTATTTATTTTTTGGAGAGAGAGAAAGAGAGAAAACAAGCAAGCATATGAATGGGGGGAGGGGCAGAGGGAGAGGGAAAGACTCCTTAAGCAGACTATGTACTGAGCTCATGACCTGACCCAAAATCAAGAGTATGCCACCCAACCAACTGAGCCACCCAGGCATCCCTCATTCATGTTAATTTTCAAAGGTATTCAGGTTATGAAATAAATTCAATCCAGTTTTGTAAATAGTATCATGAGTGTAATTTTTTAACACATTCTGTATTTTTTATTTAGATTAAATACTATTTTACTTAGCACTTATAAAAGGTAAGGTACGGGGATCCCTGGGTGGCGCAGCGGTTTGGCACCTGCCTTTGGCCCAGGGCGCAATCCTGGAGACCCAGGATCGAGTCCTACGTCGGACTCCCGGTGCATGGAGCCCGCTTCTCCCTCTGCCTGTGTCTCTGCCTCTCTCTCTCTCTCTGTGTGTGACTATCGTAGATTAAAAAAAAAAAAAAAAAAGGTAAGGTACGGTGAATTTACTAAACTAATAGTCATTTAGGTAAGGCCTTTATTTAATAAATTCATTTTGTTACATTTTGAGATATCACAAATATACTTGGTTGTGAGAGATTTTTAAATAATTTAATTTTTACTCCTCCCTAAAGCATGGTTTTTGTTTATATAGTTTTGTATTATTCCAAGATGTGATTTTAAGGTTAACTGTAACATAACTTTCACACATAAATTTAAAGGAACATGTCATAAAATCCATATTGGAAAGTAATCTTAGAGTAGAAATTTCACATGCAGTTCTTTGACATTTAAAAATTGCCTCTGTTTTCATATTTATATGAATGAGAGCTCTGGGTTCTGGAACTACATTACATGTGTTTGAGATCTGGGTCTGCTCTTTGTAAGTGCACAGTCTGATTAATATGCCTTGAGACCTCAGTTTCCTATCTGGAATGTGTGGCCAACATCAGTACTGGCCTCCTAGAATTATTGTAAAGACTGGATGAACTAAATCATTTGACATGTTTAGCAGAATGCTTGGCACATGTGTTAAGTGCTTGTTTAATGCAAGTTATTGTTAAGGGGACCACAGTAAGTTATTTAGGGAGTAAAGAATTTGCAAAAATAAGAATAGTAACAGAAAGGTAAAATTCCAGAATCACTGTTTAATTTTGCCATGGTACAAGATTTTAGGGTTTATTGTGTAACCCCAAACTGCGTTTTTTGAGTGACATACTATGGTAATAGTATATGCAAAAAGAATCATCGGTAAAATATTTGTTGTCCAAGCAGTATTATTCTAAAAAGTTGCTTTTCTATAATCAAACTAAATGTTTTTGTAATCACTTTGTAATCAAGTGTATGTTTAAATGGAGTATATTGTAGTCTAATAATTATTTTAGATGCTTGCCTACATTAAAACTGTTTTTAAAAATTTGTATATTATTATTATTTTTGCTATTAAAATTGAATTAGAGTATGGATAAATATGTTATAAATGAATTTATCTTTGACCATCTCACTCCTCTTTTATTTTTAGTTATTGGAGGCAATAGAAGTTTAGTTTCAGTTCTTTGTGAAAATAATTATAGATTAGTTCTCTTGATGCTCTAAATTTAGGAAAGCAGTGTGGTTGCTAGCAATTTGAGTGTTTTTAATTTTACATGTGATATATTGCACAATTTTTGGCATTGTTTCTATGGCCAGTTTTAATGAACATAGGAATTCACCTTTGTTAGGAGTATATGAGGCATGTACACATCAGTGCTATCTTCTAGTTTATTATACTTTTGCCTAGTATAACCCCATGTAAGAATTAAATCAGATGAATTTTTTTTTTTAGGGATGTGGCAGTTTTTAAAAGAACATCAGGGCAGCCCCGGTGGCTCAGCAGTTTAGCGCCGCCTTCAGCCCAGGGCGTGATCCTGGAGACCTGGGATCCAGTCCCACGTCAGGCTCCCTGTGTGGATATAGCTTCTCCCCCTGCCTGTGTCTCTCTGCCTCTCTCTCTCTCTGTCTCATGAATGAATAAATAAAATCTTAAAAAGTAAAAAATAAAAAAATAAAAGAACATCAGAAAATATTTTGGTTCTAATGGTTTTCATAATTGGTAAATGTGTTTGTAAGGTCTTTCTGTTTAAAGAAAAGAATTGTGCTTAATGTCTGTTTTCTAAGTTCTAAGGGAAATTTCTACATTATACTTTATTTTTAGAAGGATAAAGCTTTTCATATAATTTATCTTTTTTCCCCTGATTTTCAGATTTTGGATGATGAAATTCAATCAGACTTTTATGTAGCTGTTCCAGAAATAATGCCTGAGCTTAATCCATTAAAGAAGAAGCTGAAAAAAAGATTTCCAAAACTAACTCGAAGTAAGGGAGAATTCTTTTTATTAATTTAATATGCTGTCAAAACTTTCTAATATATATATTTATTTATAAAACGAAACTGCTTATATGTAGAGTAAATAATATGTTCTAGTATTTGAATTTCATGTTGTGAATTTCAAAGAACATGTGGATTTGATTTTTTTCCCCTTTGGCATTAATACTGGTAATAATAATTTGAAAACCTAGTTACTTTATAATACCAGTTCTTTAAATTTAGGCCACATTCAAGTTTGAAATTAATGCCATATATTTAACCCACTAGATATGTTATTTTCATACTATTTTATACCTCTTTATCAATATAATATGTATGCTTGTATATGTCAGCATTCATGTATTTTATATATATATACATATATATATATATATAATACTTATTGTGTGCATGGCTCTGTAGATATTTCCCTTAAGGAACTTTCCCCTTCTAGTCATTTCCCTCTTATGAAATCTAGTAAGAGGTAATGTTGTTACATAAATAGCCATAGTGTGAGGTATTATATGATAAATTCACAGTATGCCAAATGTGTTCAGTAGAGGAGGAATTTATACATTGGTGGGGAAATCAGAGAAGGCATGCTGAAGGAGATAACATGTAACCTATAATTTGAGGGCACCTGGGTGGCTCATTCTGTAGAGTGTGCAACTCTTGGTCTCAGGGTTGTGAGTTTGAGCCCCACTTTGGGTGTAGAGATTATTTAAAAATAAAATCTTAAAAAAGAAAATAAACTTTAACTTTAAAGGGCACCTAGCTGGCTCAATCAGTAGAGCATGTGACTCTTGATCCCAGAGTTGTGAATTGAAGCCCTACATTTGGTGTGGAGCCTACTTAAATAAGCAAACAAACAAAAATCCTATACCTTGAATAATTGGATGAGTAGATTATTATTATTATTAATATTATTATTAATTTTAAAGATTGTATTTATTTATTTATTCACGAGAGGGACAGAGAGACAGAGGCAGAGACATAGGCAGAGGGAGAAGCAGGCTTCCTGCAAGGAGCCCATTATGGAACTTGATCCCTGGACGAGGATCACACCCTGAGCCAAAGGCAGATGCTCAACCACTGAGCCACTCAGGCATCCCATTTTAAATAGAAGAAATCTGGGATCCCTGGGTGGCGCAGCGGTTTGGCGCCTGCCTTTGGCCCAGGGCGCGATCCTGGAGACCCGGGATCGAATCCCACATCAGGCTCCCGGTGCATGGAGCCTGCTTCTCCCTCCGCCTGTGTCTCTGCCTCTCTCTCTCTCTCTGTGACTATCATAAATAAATTAAAAAAAAAAAATTTTAAATAGAAGAAATCTATTAATGATTTACAATGATATAAGTCAGATATTATAGGCCATGTACAAAAAATGTCAGTTAATTCTCTTTGGCTTGTAGCAAATGGTACCCCTACATTGAAATGAAAGAGAATAATGGAATTGTATTGGAAGATTGATCCCATATTGGGAAGGATCTTAAGTAAGATCCTAATAAGCTTGGGCTTTTATTCTGTATTTAGCAGGAATTTCTTAGAAGTTTTTAAAGTGGGGAGTTCCTTACAGTTTTAATCTAGAAAGAGTTTGTAAGATATATTGGCATGCATCAAAACTAGAAGTTGACCAAAAAAAAAAAAAACAAACAAACAAAAAACAAAAAAAAACTAGAAGTTGGGAGCTCAGGTTCGGTGCAATTGTCAGAGACTAATAAAGGTAATGTTAAAACTAAAGTCTTCATAATGAGACGAGTAAGGAGATAAATGTCAAAGATACTAGGTCTTAGGGCTAATAGTTAGGAATGGACAAGTTGAGGAGGAGGAAGGGAGGAGTCCTATAATGCTGAGATTTTGAAGCCTAGGGATCTCCTAATAAATTGATATTAATGGAAACAGGGAATAGATTTGGGAGGAAGAATAAGTTTATTTGCTGACATTTTTTTAGGTGTGCTGGATTTGAGATAAAATTTTATGGTATAAACAGAACAAGTATTTTAAAATTGTTTTAGTAGATTCATTTTCAAATTCTAATTCAAATTGAACTAATTCATGATATATGATAGCCACTAATACTTATCTGAATTGTAGATTACGTTCTGTATTTAAGCTAATTCAAATGTCCTCTCTGATTCTTTTATTGTTGTAGAGTTTTGTTTAATTTTGGTAACTTGCATTGAATAACACATCCTTATTAGAAATCAGATTGAAGTTTGGTGCTTTTTATTAGGGATATCCATTATGGTAGTGTTTATTGTCATGGAATCAGACTTCGAGTCTTACCTAAGGAAAACGTGAAACTAAACATTATTTTAAAATTTAAACTGGAATTATAGTTGAATTTGATGAAAATATCTCTCATAATTTTTTGTTTCTAATTAAATTAAGCTCATTAAAACCAAACAATACTAAATATAGTCAATTAAAAGTCAAACTGAATAGCAAATATATCGGTATCCAGTTATCTCCTTACTTTGCATAGTGAACTGATTTTTCACAGAAATTAACTTTGTCACCTTTGCTACTTTATCCATTTTCTGATAAATCCTCTTGGCTTCTACTTTCTTTATTCTTTAGCCTTGAGTTTTTTTTATTACTGCTTTCATCATAAACGTTGAGACTATTGTTTTTAGCCTGAAAGATTTTCAAATAACTTATTTCTTTATTTCAAATTAGAAAAGTGTCCCTTTAAAATGTTTATCTTTATTAATTGACTTTATTTCTACTTTCATGAGTCATGGTTTCCGTATACCTACCATGGTCAAGTTTCCTAGGTATGTAGTCCCTCACTTCGATTTGCTTTAACAAAGCATCTTGAAAAAATAGACCTTTCTCCTTCTATAACGTTTTCTTTTCTCCCTCCTCAGGATCTGTTTAACAGCACTGGCAAAACATTTATGTTCTTTAAACATGAAGACAAACGATTAACCTGTCAAAAATGTTAACACAGAACACACCAGATGTGTATTAGAACAAATGAGACTAAAAAAAAAAAAAAAAAAAAAAAAGAACAAATGAGACTTGTATTATGCATTTTCAGAGCTTATTCTGATTTTTTTTTTTTTTTTAGGAACATTTGATTCCCCTTATATCCAACAAAAGATTTTAGGGTAAAATAGAAACTACGTTTTGAGCAAATGGATGAAAATTAAAAAACAAACAAGCCCCTACAGCTGAGCTCATTAGTTTCCCATTTTGTCTTACATTTTGTTTTACTAATGGGAGTGGGTGTAACTGTCTTGGCTGGATTGAGCGTGCACATTTTGCAGCATGTTTAATGCTGCATTTTTATTCATTTTATTTTAATTACGTAACTGTAGGCAAGTTCTCTACTTGTCAAATGCACACTTGGGTTCTTTTCCTAGTATTATGTCATCTTTCTTTGAAATAAAGACATTTAAAACTTGCTTTTCAAATTTCTTGGAAGAAATTGGGTTTCATTTTGCTTGTCAACTAGCTTTCTTCTCCCAATGTAAATGCCCTCTGGATTGTTTCCTTTTTAAAATAGATATGTTTTTTTGATATTTTATATTTTTTTTATTGCAAACCTATCTTTTCATACTTATTAAACAAAAAATATGAGTATGAAAAATATCTTAATGGAATTAGTTTTTTATTACACATATTAACCTATGAGTGGGTATTATGACATAGATGGAGAAAGTGGAATCCTTTTTAAACTATGCTAAGTTATTGGCAGGTAGGTGGAAGAGGGACATGATTAGAAAATTGGACTCACTAATGTGTATTCTTCTTAACACATAGCTCTCTCTCTCTTTTTTTTTTTTTTTAGCAACCCTGATTCCTTATTTTATTTTATTTTTTTTTTAATTGGAGTTCAATTTGCCAACATATAGCATAACACCCAGTGCTCATCCCATCAAGTGCCCCCCTCAGTGCCCATCACCCAGTCACCCCCAACCCCCGCCCACCTCCCTTTCACCACCCCTTGTTCGTTTCCCAGAGTTAGGAGTCTCTCATGTTCTGTCTCCTTTTCTGATATTTCCCACTCATTTTTTTCTCCTTTCCCCTTTATTCCCTTTCACTATTTTTTATATTCCCCAAATGAATGAGACCGTATAATGCTTGTCCTTCTCCGATTGACTTATTTCACTCAGCATAATACCCTCCAGTTCCATCCACATCGAAGCAAATGGTGGGTATTTGTTGTTTCTAATGGCTGAGTAATATTCCATTGTATACATAGACCACATCTTTTTTATCCATTCATCTGTCGATGGACACCGAGGCTCCTTCCACAGTTTGGCTATTGTGGACATTGCTGCTAGAAACATCGGGGTGCAGGTGTCCTGGCGTTTCATTGCATCTGTATCTTTGGGGTAAATCCCCAGCAGTGCAATTGCTGGGTCGTAGGGCAGGTCTATTTTTAACTCTTTGAGGAACCTCCACACAGTTTTCCAGAGTGGCTGCACCAGTTCACATTCCCACCAACAGTGTTAAGAGGGTTCCCCTTTCTCCACATCCTCTCCAACATTTGTGGTTTCCTGCCTTGTTAATTTTCCCCATTCTCACTGGTGTGAGGTGGTATTTCATTGTGGTTTTGATTTGTATTTCCCTGATGACAAGTGATGCAGAGCATTTTCTCATGTGCTTGTTGGCCATGTCTATGTCTTCCTCTGTGAAATTTCTCTTCATGTCTTTTGCCCATTTCGTGATTGGATTGTTTCTTTGGTGTTGAGTTTAATAAGTTCTTTATAGATCTTGGAAACTAGTCCTTTATCTGATATGTCATTTGCAAATATCTTCTCCCATTCTGCAGGTTGTCTTTGAGTTTTGTTGACTGTATCCTTTGCTGTGCAAAAGCTTCTTATCTTGATGAAGTACCAATTGTTCATTTTTGCTTTTGTTTCTCTTGCCTTCGTGGATGTATCTTGCAAGAAGTTACTGTGGCCGAGTTCAAAAAGGGTGTTGCCTGTGTTCTCCTCTAGGATTTGGATGGACTCTTGTCTCACATTTAGATCTTTCATCCATTTTGAGTTTATCTTTAACACATAGCTCTTAGAGTTAACATCAATACTCTAGTTGGAGTCTTTTCAAAAAGAAAGGATGTTGTAGGGCAGCCCGGGTGGCTCAGCGGTTTAGTGTCATCTTCAGCCCAGGGCGTGATCCTGGAGACCCGGGATCAAGTCCCATGTCATGCTCCCTGTATGGAGCCTGTTTCTCCCTCTGCCTTTGTCTCTGCCCCTCTCTCTCTCCTCTCTGTGTTTCTCATGAATAAATAAATAAAATCTTTTAAAAAAAAAAAAAAAAGAAAGAAAGAAAGGATGCTATAGCAGTCTTGTCCAAAGAGTATTCACATCTACTGGGTAGGACACTGCTTTCTGTATGGAAGATGGTATTGTATCATATTTGACACTAGTGGATGTAAACTTACTGAAACCTAATGTGAAATATTTTTAACTCATAGATTGACATGCTGTACTTAAGAGTATTACTTGCATTTTTAAAACAATTGGAACTCTTTGGTTATATAAAGAAAAATATGAAGACAGGATTTTTACACAGTAATGAATTAGAAATTTTTCTAAATTTCTCCCCTCATGTATTAGTTTAAAAAGTATTTATGTGTGAAAGACTCCAATGATAATTAGGAATAATGATAATTATTATAGATTAATTATTGATATATTACAGCTGGTTTTGTTACTCTTCCTTCATTTCCTATACTCTAGCTGTAGTGGCCTTCTTGCCCTTCCTCATACACACTAAGTGTTCTCCCTTCTCTGGTCTTTGGACTTACTGTTTCATCTATCTATAATGCTCTTTGCTTATTAACCTGGTTCACTTTCTCATTCACATATCACCTAGGCAAAGAGGCCTTCCATAACTACCCTATAGAAACTGTTATCCTCCATGCCCTCTTAATCACTGATTTTTTCATTATTGCAGTTTTTTAATTTTTTAGGACTCAATCACTTTTAGCATCTTATTCTGGCAACCACCATATTGTTCTCTGTGTTTATAGGTCATTTTGCCTTTTTGTTTGTTTTGTTTTTTAAATTACATATAGAAATGAAATCATACGGTATTTTCCTTTCTCTGTCTCACTTATTTCACTTGGCATAATAGCCCCCAGGTCCATCCATGTTGTTGCAAATGGCAAAGTCTCATACTTTTTTATGTCTGAGTAACTTTCCATTTGGGGTGTGTGTGTGTGTGTGTGTGTGTGTATGTATCAATCATACCTTTTTTATCCATTCATCTGTTGATGAACACTTGGGTTGCTTCTGTCTTGGCTATTGTAAATAATGCTGCAATAAACAAACATAGGGATACATATATATTTTTTTGAATTAGTGGTTTCATTTTCTTTGTGTAGATACTCAGCAGTGGGATTACTGGATTGCATGGTAATTTCTACCTTTTATTTTTTGAGGAACCTCCATACTGTTTTACACAGTGACTGTACCAATTCACATCCCTACCAGCAGTGCACAAGGATTCCTTTTTCACCACATCCTCACCAGCACTTGTTATTTCTTGTGTTTTTGATACTAGCCATTCTGACCGGGTATACGGTAATGTCTGATTGTGGTTTTGATTTGCATTTCCCTATGACTAGTGATGTTGAGCATCTTTTCATGTGTCTTTTGGCCCTCTGCATGTCTTTTTTGGGAAAATGTCTTTTCAGATTCCCTGCCCATTTTTTAATTGGATTGTTTTTTCGGTGTGAGTTATGTATGTTCTTTATATATTTTGGCTGTTAACCCACTATCACATATATCAGTTGCACATATCGTCTCCCACTCAGTAGGTTGCCTTTTTGTTTTGTTGATTATTTTCTTCACTGTGCAAAAGCTTTTTATTTTTTGGTGTAGTCCCATTAGATTATTTTTGCTTTTATTTCCCTTGTCTAAGAAGTATCTAGAAAAATGTTGCTAAAGTTTGTATCAGAGATTATTGACTATGTTTTCTTCTAGGAGTTTTATGATTTTAGGTCCCAGATTTAAGTCTTTAATCCGTTTTGAGTTTTTTTTTTTTGTTTAGTGTAAAAAGGGGTCCAACTTCATTCTTTTGCATGTAGCTGTCTAGTTTTTCACTGTTTATTGAAGGGACCTTCTTTTCTCCATTGTATATTCTTGCCTTCTTTGGCGAAGATTAATTGACCATGTAAGTGTGGGTTTATTTTTGGGCTCTGTCCTGTTCTGTTGATCCATGTGTCTGTTTTTGTGCCAGTACCATACTTTTTCTGATTGCTACAGCTTTGCAGTATATCTTGAAATGTGGGATTTTTTTTACCTCCAACTTTGTTCTGTTTTTCTTGTGTTTTTTTTTTTTCTTCCCAAGATTGCTTTGGGTATTCAGGGTCTTTTGTGGCTCCATACAGATTTTGGGATTATTTGTTCTAGTTCTGTGAAAAATGCTGTTGGTATTGATAGGTATTCTATTGAATCTGTACATTGCTTTGGGTAGTATGGACATTTTAACGCATTTCTTAATTTTAACATAGTATTAATTCCTTTGGTCCATGAGCATGGAATATCTTTCTATTTGTATCATCTTCAGTTTCTTTCATCCATGTTTTATAGTTTTCAGTCTTCTACCTCCTTGGTCAAATGTATTCCTAGGTATTTTATTCTCTTTTGGTGCAATTGTAGATGAGATTGCTTTCTTAATTTCTCTTTCTGTTGCTTCATTGTTAATATATAGAAATGCAACAGATTTCTGTATTATTAATTTTGTATCCTGCAAGCCTACTGAATTCATTTATTTTTTTAAGATTTTATTTATTTTTTTGGGAGAGAGAAAGAAAGAGAGCTAGCATGAGCAGGAGGAGGGGCAAAAGGAGAGGGAAAGGGAGAAGCAGACTTCCTGCTGAGCACAATCTGATGTGGGGCTCGATCCCAGGACACTGGACCTGAGCTGAAGTCAGACACTTAAGCAACTGAGCCACCCAGGCACCCTTCATTTATTACTTTTAATAGTTTTTGGTGGTCTTTAGGGTTTTCTGTATAGTATTATATCATCTGCAAATAGAAACAGTTATACTTCTTCCTTACTAGTTTGGAAGGAAACTAGTTTTTTTTTTTTTTTTTCCCATGTCTGATTGCTATGGCTAGGACTTCCAGTAGGTGTTGAATAAAAGTGGCAAGAGTCGACATCCTTATCTTATTCCTGTTTTTTGAGGAAAAGCTTCCAGTTTGTCATATTGAGTATAGTGTTAACTGTACATTTGTCATATTTAGCCTTTATTATGTTGAGGTATGTTCCTTCTGTATAGATGTTGAGAGTTTTTATCAGGAACAGATATTGAAATTTGTCATTGCCTTTTCTGTATCTACTAAGATGATCACACGATTTTCACCTTTCATTTTATATCCTTTTTTTTGTGGTGTGTATTTGGTTCTTATTAGAGTATGAGCATTTTTTGGTTTTGTCTAATTGTATTCACATGGCCTAGAATGATATGTGGCACATAGGGGACCTCAACAAATATTTGTACAGTGAATGCACATTGTAACATTCAGTTGATAGAAGATACAACATTAAATTAAGTCAAGTGAGGAATGAATTACAATTTATAGATTTTTTTTTGGATTAGAATAATTGTATGTATAGTTATTGAGAATCTGTATCTACCGTGTCCCAAGCCTTGAGTGTGGTAAGTATGAACAAGACAGACAAGGCCCTTACTGTCACAGAACTGTTTTTTGCAGCAGGCAAACTTATTTAATTTGATATTTAATCATGCTCAGATTTCTAGTTAAACAAAAGAACCACAAAACGTATATTTGATATATAAAAAACCTTTATTAGATTTAGCTATCTTTTCTAGCTATGATCTTTTCTTCTTTGTTGTTTTATACTGTTTACACAAGTGGTCTTCACTGGTTGGATGTCTCCTTTTCCTTACCAAGTATTATTCTTTCTTACATCCTTCTTTCATAATTCAACTAAAATGTTGCTCTTAGTAAAAATCATCAGTTTTTCTTTTGCCGTATTCAAAGATCTCTTCTAATTTTTTTTTTTGTTTCTGGAAATTTTCTTTTACAATATATGATCTTAACTCACCTTATTTCTTACTAACTGTCCCTACTTTTTCTTCCCTGTCTTATTTTATCCTACTCTCTTCTTTCCTATGATATTCTTGGATAAAGGAGAAAAGAGAATATTAGAGTGAAATACCTGATTATATAGTTTAATACTGATTATGTTCATTATGGAAATTGGTAGAATTAGAAGAAGAGAAAGGGAAAGGAAGAAAGAAAAAGGAGAGAGGTAGAAGAATATAAAAGTACAGAGAAAAGAGAAAATGAAGAAGACAGCAACTACATATAATAAGGGCTAGCAGAGCCCTAGAAATAGTGGTGAAGATTTAACACTGGGCTATGTTGAAAAGCAGAATGGAATATTGGTTAATATATACCTCTCTTGGTCTTATGTTTATTCACTTACGACCTTGAACTGGCTTTTTAACATTTTTGTGTCTCTGTTTATGCATCTACAAAATGGATTTCATGATAACATCTCTCTATAGTGTTTTTATTATAGTGTATGTAAGAGCTTAGCACAGGCTGGGTGATAGGTGCATAATATAAATGAACTACAATTATTATCGACTCCCTGAAATTCCTAAGGTAGCTATTTATTCTCTGCAGTTAATTTAGGAGTATTCATTCTTGTTCATGCCTTCATATATCATTTCTGCCTTCATAATTCATTTATTAATTAAAAACATAATAATTGAGGACCTACTATGTGCCAGACAGTGCACTGAGGGTTGAAAGATAAAAAGATAGTTTCCATCTTTAAGGAGATTTAAAAAAAGAGAGACAAGAACAAACTACTGCACTAAAATGCAGAAAGAGAACTAGTGTACAGTGTGCAAAGTGTTGAGAGGATTGAGGGACTACTTTGTAGAATCAGATTATATAAAGGAGGGATCCCTGGGTGGCACAGCGGTTTAGCACCTGCCTTTGGCCCAGGGCGCGATCCTGGAGACCCAGGATCGAATCCCACGTCAGGCTCCAGGTGCATGGAGCCTGCTTTTCCCTCTGCCTATGTCTCTGCCTCTCTCTTTTTCTCTGTGTGTGACTATCATAAATAAATAAAAACTAAAAAAAAAATAATATATATATATATATATATATATATATATATATATATATATATATATATAAAGGAGACAGCAGTTGAGAGGTTAAGGATTAGTAAGTATTAGTAAGTATTTTCTTTCCTGACATGCATGGGGAGAACATTCCATGTAGAGGAAATGGCACAAAAATATGAGAATGTTGTGTTCAGGAAATTATAAATACTATTCTATCATTTGGTACATAACATTTTATCAGATAATGGTGATCAGTGGGGTTAGACAGTGATAGGCAGTGGGCCAGATGACCGAGGGCTTTGTGTGATGTACTGTGGAGGTTAGATTTTATCCTTTATCAGTTAGAAGCCATTGAAAAATGTTGCGTAGAAGAATGATGTAAGATTTGCATATTTGAATTACTATATGTGGGAGCTGTGTAAGTGATAGCATGGTAATAGAGAAATGATGTAACTCAAACAGAGACTAGTAGGAGGCTAACGCAGTAGGCTAAGTAAAAGATGAATAAGGACAGAATCTGAGCAGCGGCAATAAAGATGAAGAGGAGAAAGGCTGTTGTGGGATATTGAGGAGGCAGAATGAACAGGAGTTACTGATTAGATATAGGGGGTAAGGGCGAGGGAGGAATCTAGAATGATTCCCTGATTTCTGTTGTGAGTAATCCAGTATATACTATGAAATATACAGGTGGTGAGACAGGTTTGGGCATGGTCATATCAGGCAAAAGAGGGAAGATGGAGTTAGGCTGGCACAAATTTATTCTGTTTTCCTAGAAGTCAGTATTAAGATGAATAAGTTGTGATATATAAATGTGCACATTGTAATTTTTAGAGTAAGTAAAAATCATGCACAAAGAGATACAGGTTAAAACTAAATAAAGGAATAAAAAAAAGATACACTAAAATATTTTTGTTTAAAAGAGAAGAGGCAGTAAAGGAAGAAAAGAGGAACATATGAGGTGAGACAAATGAGACAAATAGAAAACACATCAAAATAAAAACCTAAATCCAGCCATATCAATAGTTTTGTTATTTGGAAATGGAATGAATGAACATTCCACCCAAAAGTCAGAGATTATAAGACAAAGAAAAAAAATCCAATTTTATGGTGTTTACAGGAGACACACTTTATATTCAAACATACAAAGAGGCTAAAAATAAAATGATAGGTAAAGATATACTATGAAAACAGTAAGCATTAGTGACTTGGACTGACTGTATTACTACCAGACAAAATGGACTGTTGAGACAAGAGCTGTTAGGAACAACTTTATGCCAGTGAAACGGGCAAATTTCTTGTAAGACACAGATCACCAGCGTATCTAGAAAATCTACATGGATCTATAGCAACTGAAGAAATTGAATTAGTAATTTACAGCTTCCCACAGTGAAAAGTTCAGAGCCAGGTGACTTTCTTACTAGTGAATTCTATCCAATATTTAAGGCAAAAATAATATCACAACCTCTTTTAGAAAATAATGGGGAAGGAACACTTACCAACTCATTTTATGAACTCAGCATTACCCTGATATCAGAGGTAGACAGGACATTACAAACAAAGAAAACAACAGACCATGAAGGAAAATATCCTTCATGAGCATTGAAGCATGAATTTTTAACAAAATATTAGCAAATTGAATCCAGCAGTATGTTTTTATGTATATATGTATGTATATAAAGGTTAGTAAACATTAACTAAGAAGGTTTATTCTAGGATCACAAAGTTAGCTTAAGATCTGAACATCAATATACTGTATCATGTTAATAGAATAAAGGAAGTAGGGCAGCCCTGGTGGCGCAGCGGTTTAGCACCGCCTGTAGCCTGGGGTGTGATCCTGGAAACCCTGGATCGAGTCCCACGTCGTCTCCCTGCATGGAGCCTGCTTCTCCCTCTGCCTGTGTCTCTGCCTCTCTCTTGCTCTCTCTGAATGAATAAATAAATAAATCTTAAAAAAAATAAAATAAAAGACTAAACAAATTTTAAAAAAGATTAAAAAAAAGAATAAAGGAAGTAGATCTTAAGATCATCTCAGTAGATGCAGGGAAATCATTTGACAAAGTCTACAGCAGCCATTCATGCTAAGAATTTAGAATACTAGGAATAGAAGTGAACTTCCTCAACTTGACAAAGCACATTTATGAAAAATCAGCAGTTTATATCATTCTTAGTGATGAAACCATTAAGATTGAGTGCTTTCTACCTAAAATCAGGAACAAAGTAAAGATTTATGCTCTCATCATTTATGTTCAGCCTTGTACTGAAGGTCAGTGAAATAAAGGGCATACATATGGGAAAGGAAAAAATCAAACTGTCTTTATACCCAGAAACTGTGATCCTGAGTGAATTTTAATAAGTGAATTTAGAGAGGTTACAGTATTTAAGATCAATACACAAAATCAACTGTATTTCTATAGTAGCAATAACTAATCAAAATGAAATTTATAAAAATAATAATAAGAGTTTAGAAGGTCAAATAAGGGAATAATAAGTCAAAATAAGGAATGCATTTAACAAAAGACACAAGACCTACTTAGAGAGAGCTGTTTAATGTTGCTGAAAGTGTCAGGAATACCTAAGAAAAAAAAGGGGCATGTCATTGCTATTTGAAGGATAATATTGTTAAGAGGGAGTTTTTCCTATATTTTCTACAAATTTAGTGCAGTCCCAATCAAGCTCCCAGAAGATTTTTTAAAAAAACATTTTTTTGAAATTAATAACATTTATTTTTGAATTAATATATAAGTGGAAATGGAAGGAGCCTGGAATTTTAAAAAAAAAATGTTTTTAAAAAAGGAAAAACAGAATTGGAGGACTTGCATTACCTGATTTAAGACTTTAGTGCTGTAGTAATCAGGACAGTGTGGTATGGCATGAGTATGGATGTGTGTAGATCAAACATTGGGAGTTAAAAAAAAATAGACCCAAGCCTAAGGGACAACTGCTTTTTGGCAAAGCTGCCAAGGTTATATGGGGAAAGAATACTTTTCAATGAATGTTTCTAAAATAACTGGATATCCCTTTCCTCACATCAAACACAAATATTAATTAAAAATGGCTCATAAATCTAATTGTAAGGGCTAAAGCCATGAAATTCTAGAAGAAAATTTTCTGGAAGAGCATCTTTCTGGCTCTGAATTAGGCAAAGATTTCTTAGGACACAAAAAAACATGAGCCATAGAAGAAATTGCTACATTGAACTATTAAAATTAAAAACTTGCTTATGGGAAAACACCACTAAGAAAATAAAAAGACAAGCCTCAGTTTGGTGGAGAATATTTGCTACATATATAACTGATAAAAGACTTATATCCAGAATATACAAAGAACTCTATAATTTAGGAAGAGACTATTTTTAAAAGGGGCAAAAGAACTGAACAGGCAGTTTACAAAATAAGATCTACATTTGGCCATTAAGCACTAGAAATGATGCTCAACATGTTGGTCATTAGGTAAATGCAAATCAACAAGGACAGACTTTGGTTAGAAAACAAAGAGGAGGATCCCTGGGTGGCTCAGCAGTTTGGCACCTGCCTTTGGCCCAGGGCATGATCCTGGGGTCCTGGGATTGAGTCCCATGTCAGGCTCCCTGCATGAAGCCTGCTTCTCCCTCTGCCTGTGTCTCTGCCTCCCTCTCTGTGTCTTTCATGAATAAATAAAATCTTTAAAAAAAAAAAAAAAAAAGACAGGAAGAAAAAGGAATATGTTAGGTCAAAGGAAGATTTTATTTGGGGATAGAATTGGCCTGAAACAACACCCTTTTTGAACTTGGCCACAGTAACTTCTTGCAAGATACATCCACAAAGGCAAAAGAAACAAAAGCAAAAATGAACTATTGGGACTTCATCAAGATAAGAAGCTTTTGCACAGCAAAGGATACAGTCAACAAAACTAAAAGACAACCTACAGAATGGGAGAAGATATTTGCAAATGACATATCAGATAAAGGGCTAGTTTCCAAAATCTATAAAGAACTTATTAAACTCAACACCAAAGAAACAAACAATCCAATCATGAAATGGGCAAAAGACATGAAGAGAAATCTCACAGAGGAAGACATGGACATGGCCAACATGCACATGAGAAAATGCTCTGCATCACTTGCCATCAGGGAAATACAAATCAAAACCACAATGAGATACCACCTCACACCAGTGAGAATGGGGAAAATTAACAAGGCAGGAAACAACAAATGTTGGAGAGGATGCGGAGAAAAGGGAACCCTCTTACACTGTTGGTGGGAATGTGAACTGGTGCAGCCACTCTGGAAAACTGTGTGGAGGTTCCTCAAAGAGTTAAAAATAGACCTGCCCTACGACCCAGCAATTGCACTGCTGGGGATTTACCCCAAAGATTCAGATGCAATGAAACGTCGGGACACCTGCACCCCGATGTTTCTATCAGCAATGGCCACAATAGCCAAACTGTGGAAGGAGCCTCGGTGTCCATCGAAAGATGAATGGATAAAGAAGATGTGGTTTATGTATACAATGGAATATTACTCAGCAATTAGAAACGACAAATACCCACCATTTGCTTCAACGTGGATGGAACTGGAGGGTATTATGCTGAGTGAAATAAGTCAATCGGAGAAGGACAAACAGTGTATGTTCTCATTCATTTGGGGAATATGAATAATAGTGAAAGGGAATATGAGGGAAGGGAAAAGAAATGTTGGGAAATATCAGGAAGGGAGACAGAACATAAAGACTCCTAACTCGGGGAAACAAACTAGGGGTGGTGGAAGGGGAGGAGGGCGGGTGTTGGAGGGGAATGGGTGACGGGCACTGAGGTGGACACTTGACGGGATGAGCACTGGGTGTTTTTCTGTATGTTGGTAAATTGAACACCAATAAAAATTAATTAAAAAAAAAAAAGCTTCAGTGATACAAATAAAATAAATAAATAAAATAAAATATGAAAGCCTAAGATACACAATAAAGTGAGATAAACAAGTTTCAAAACGGGGAAAAAAAAAAAAAAGAATTGGCCTGAAAATTCAAATCTGCATCATTACTAAACCTATCAATTTTCATATATCATTTTTTCTTGGTTTCATATCAATTTTTTTTCTGGTTTCATATTCTAACTGTAAACACACTATATATTGTTTTTCAGTACTCCATCAGAACCTTCTCTTCAGTATGTTTTAATGCAGACCTATTTCTATTTTCTTCTTAAGCCCTGATCTTTCAAACTCATTGAACGTCACTATGAGATCAGACCCAAGATGATGAAGTCGTTTATTTGTTTATTCTTTCAGCAAACATTTGCCCTTTTGTACTCCTTACTAATTAACCTACCTGCATCTAGACAGAGATATTAGGTAGGCTATTGGAGATCATTGATGAGAGAGGTTGTGACTGGAGATAAAAATTGGCAATTATCTGTAGATAAATGGTTTTTAAAGCCATGCATCTGGATGAGATCACTTAGGTGTGATTAATAGAAAGAGGTCAGATGACTGAGCTCTAAGGTAGTTTAATCTTTGTAAGTCACCTAGGGGAGGGTGGGTCAACCAACAAATTGAGTGGAACAGCTAGTAAGAGTAGTGTTTCAGAGAACAAGTCTGGATATTTTAAGAAAAGAGATATATATACTCTGAACTGCTCTTGATAGGTCAAGTCAGAGGAGCATTGAGAAGTGATTATTAGATTTATCATTGTGAAGGTCATTGGTGACCTTGACACTATTATTTTCAGTGGATGATAATCTGATTGAAGTAGATTTAAGAGAAAATGGAAAGAGGAAGTAGAGAGAGAGAAAGACTAAACAGCTGTTTTGAGAACTAATACTCTTAAGGGAAGTATTGGCCGCCTGAAGACATTATGAAGTTGTAGATGTGTTTTAAGTTGGGAGATTTTATTGCAAGTTTGTAAGCTGTTGATAGTGTTTTAGAAAAGCATGTCTAAGAAAATCGACAGTGTAATAGAAGGGAGGGGTGGGATCTAGTGCACAAATGAAGATGATTGGCTTTTGCTAAGAGCACAGACTCTTCATTCACAGTGACAGAAAGGAAGAAGGCATTGTGGTTATAGATTTTGGTTAGTCAACATAATTCTTGAGCTCTCACTTTGTAGAAGACACTATTCTTAAGGAACAACATTTAGTAGAGATATGAGTGCCTGTTTTTTGTACACCACTATCAGCATTTACTGTTTATATGATACTATTTTTCATACTGTTTAATACTAGTTACATCAGAATGTGATACTAAAAAAAGTAGCATTTTATAGTAGTTGTTCCATCTGCACATCCCTTTTCTTCCCATCAATGACAATTAGATTGTAAGCTTCTTGTGGATAATTGCTTTGATTTACAGTGAAGTGCTCCTGAGCCATACTGAACAACTCCTCAGATGATCCTTAAAATATGCTGAAGATATACCATACTCTCTACGTAATGATATCTTCACGTTGACTTATCATGGGAAGAATTATTGGATACACTGAAGAGTGGTGTGTCATTAATAGCATATTCCTTATTATATTTCTTACTCTTCAAATAATTCATATTTTCTATGTACAAAATTGAAAAATTTTCAAGTTAAGCTACGTTGTCACGAAATCTTAAAAACTTATATTTTGTGTATTAAATTTGAATTAATGACTGAAATTTGGGAGGTACCGTTTATTTTTGAAGTCTTCTCTGTGATCCTTTGAAAATTCTTAATTTTTACCTTGACTTAATTTTTCTTCTTTCTATATTCAGTTATACTTCTTTTTCTACCATAGTGGAGGACAAAGTTTTTTTTTTTCTTTTTTTAAAGGTTTGCATGTTTATTTATAATTACAATTTACATTACTCCAACAGAGCAGCCCACTGCTATGTTCTAATTCTTAGCCATTAAGTCCTACAAAAGTAAACCCAAGCTTTTACAGTAACTGAATCAATACAGAACTAAAACCTTTATAGCTATGTAAAGGGGCTTAGTTACCAAGGTGCTTATGTTCAACATGATGTCCTCTCTGGCAGAAGGGTGCATGCCTACACTAAAGGTCTGACCCATTTACTCATGCAACAAATTTATATTCCCCACCCTCCCTCCACCCACCGTAAAACAAAAACACAGCTATTTACAGTTGAGAAGACAAAGGTTCTTGGTTAACCAACTTTGCAAAAAAGACTGGCTCATTTCCAAGTGGATGAGACACTGAACATTGGCCAGAGTCCATTAGAATCCTATAAATTGAGTTTCAATTCTTAACTCTTTTTTCATGCCAATTTCTGTAGCCATTTGTGCAATAATGAGCTGCTTCTAGACTGTCAGTCACTATGATTTTCATTTCTACTGCTAAATCTTGTGACTTTTCTAGTTTGTTTCTCTTTTTTATGGTAAGAAAGGTCAGGTGAGTTTCACATGAAAGTAGGTAAAAAACTTCCTAAAAGATTTCAAGACTACTGTTTGCTTTTATCACAGAAAATCTTTTTTTTTTTTTATCACAGAAAATCTTAAAGATTTTATTTTAATTTGTCCTAATGTTTCTAAAGTGCAGTAAGTGTCATCTTTGCATATACTTATTTATTGGTTATCTATTAGTGTGCAAGAACATTACCACAAATTTAGTGGCTTAAAACAACACACATGTACTATCTCATGGTTTCTGTATGTTAGGAATGTGTATATAGCTAAGCTGAGTCCTCTGCTTCAGTGTCTCATAAAGCTTCTATCAAGATATCATTCAGAACTTGTGGTTTCATCTGAGATTTGTCTGGGGAAGGGTCCTCTTCTGGACTCATTTGGCTTTTTGGCAGGATTCAGTTCTTTGCAGGTTGCTAGAAATTTTTCATGTGTCAGCTTAAAACATTGCAGCTGCTGGTTTAAAACTAGTAGGGAAGAGAGTGTTCTCCAAGATGGGCATTATGGTTTTATGTAATCTAATCATGTACATATAAGCATCTTGTCACTTGGTTAGAAGCAAGGTGTAGCTCCTATCCGCACTCAGGGGGTGGGAGGGGATCACGAAAGAGCATGAAAACCAGGAAATGGGCATCAAGGGGGCCACTCTAAAGCCTGTCTGCCACAACTTGTTTGCTATGTCTTAATATGGAATGAATGTTTCTCTTATTCAGTAATTTTTGTTACTTATATATAGTGATAACTTTGGGTTTTTAATTTTTCTAACCAGATTCTATTGGCCGTGACATCCCCAAAATGCTTGAATTATTTAAAACTGGACATGAAATTAAGGTAGATGAAGAAAGGGAGAACTTTCTCGAGACCAAAATAGCAACAGTAAGTTATAGAAGAAATTATTAAATAACCATCTTTTCTTTTTTCGCTTAAGTGCCTGATAATTTATAATACAATATGTCAGTCCTTTGAACTTGTTCTTGGTTCTAGCATCAGG
Source organism: Vulpes vulpes (assembly GCF_048418805.1). Lineage (NCBI taxonomy): Eukaryota > Metazoa > Chordata > Mammalia > Carnivora > Canidae > Vulpes > Vulpes vulpes. Next base: position 2,568,870 of record NW_027325780.1, on the reverse strand, counting down.
AATAGCACTAATATACAGTTAGATATATTTTTTCTGTTCTGTAGATTGAACTCCTAATTTTAATGGTATTTAAGAGTTCCTTCATGTGCCACTCAATGATACTGTCCTTTATCTTATTTGATTATTCTACGTATGTATTTTTTGCTCTCTGATATTCTAAGATTATTGAGAGTATGATTGTATATCCCTGTGGAACATCGCATAATGCTCAGCCCATAGTAGGTATTTAATACTACAACAATGGAATTGAGTAATTTGCTTTATTTTTATGAATTATTTTGATTATCCCTGTTTGTATTTTAAAACTGCCTACTCATAGAAGAGACTGGAAATCAACTTCCAAAGCTATTTTTTGGACTCTGTTTTAGATATATCAGGTTTATAGGACTATGTTTGTAGATATATAGTTATTTGCTAATACCTTCTTTATGCTAAAAAATCTTCAGAGTATTTTTTTCCTGTTTAGTAACTAACCATAGGAATAATAGTGATATTGATAATAAAATTTAAACAGTACCTAGCAAGTGCCAGGCACTATTCTAAACACTCTTCATACATTCCCTTTCTTAATCTTCAACACTATGAGAGGACATATTATCATCACTATTTAATGGATGAAGGCATAGAAGCCCAAAGAGTTTAAATAATTTTTCTAAGGTCTCACAGCTAATATGAGGCAGAATAGGTATGTAAACATTGGCAGTCTTTTCAAGAGTCCAGGCTCTTTGCCCCAAACCATCTTCCCTCATGCCTGGAATTATTTGAATAGCTTGTTATTCCTCTTTCCATCCAGCTCTTAAGAGGAATTCTGCATTATAGCTAGTGGCTAATAGTCCAAGCTAATTGAGCTATGCCCAATATAGTTCATCAGAAGTAGGGAAAAGGCACTCAGCTAGTTTTATAGAATGAAAACTTGCTTTATTTTTTGTAAAGATTATATTTATTTATTCATGAGAGATACAGAGAGAGAGGCAGAGACACAGAGGGAGAAGCAGGCTCCGAGCAGGAAACCGATATGGGACTTGATCCCGGGTCTCCAGGGTCACACCCTGGGCCAAAGGCACGTGCTAAACCACTAAGCCACCCAGGGATCCCCATAAAACTTGCTTTCTTTTTTTTTAAGATTTTATTTATTTATTCATGAGACACACACAGACACAGGCAGAGGGAGAAAACAGACTCCATGCAGGGAGCCCAACATGGGACTTGATCCCGGGTCTCCAGGATCACACCATGGGCCAAAGGCAGCACTAAACTGCTGAACCACCTGGGCTGCCCCAAAACTTGCTTTAGAAAAGGGCAGGATAATTTAATCTAGTCAGGGATTGGGAAATCCCTCATTGTCATTGCATTAGAGCTCAGCACCAATTGTGTGGTATCGTGTTCTCCTAGAATCTGATGTTGTACTTTCCTTATTTCCAGGAGGCCCTTGGCAGTGTTTCTTGTTTGTTAGGGATGACAACATTGTAATGGGAAAAGCAAACGAAAAAAATGGAAATTTTAAGAAAATATTCTAGAGTTGTAGAGACTTAGGTTTGAATACCTGTTCTATTACTTATGGGATGGCAGACTGTAAAAACCAAGTTTCTTAATGTTTGTCTTGAATTCCTGAGCTGTAGAATTTATGTAGTAATATTTATTTCACAATGTAGTTTTGAAGGTAAAATAAAAATATGAAATGGAAACAGCAGTTGTTACTGTTTTTTTTGTTGTTGTTGTTTTTAGAGATTTATTTTATTTCAGAGATAGAGTGTGTGGAGGGAGGAGCAGAGGGAGAGAATCTTTAAGCAGACTCTTGCTGAGCGGGGAGCCCTATATGCAGGGCTTGATCCCACAACCCATGAGATTATGACTTGAGCCAAAACCAAGTCGGATGCTCAACTGACTGAGCCACCCAGGTGCCCTGTTGTTATTGTTTTAGTTGGACTTTTGGGGACTATTGGATGTCTTTATAAGACTATTTCTTTCCAGCTGGATCTTTTCTTTTTGTTATGTTTTCAGTATATTTTTTTAATGGATCCTGACTCAGTGTATAAGAAATCATGGCATCTCATTTATTCTTTTTAACAGATGCCATAGTGATTAAGTGATTACATGAGCTCCAGTTCAGATTACTTGTATCATTTAGAGTTAGAATGCTTTTTCTTAATGAAAAATAAATGAACTTCTGTGTTTAAAGCAACTTTTTTTTTGAATACTACTTAAATATTATAGTATTGTATAATAAGCAGGTTAAGAGAATGGGTTTTAGATCCATACTATCTGGATTCTAATCCTAGTTCCAGATTAGAATTGTGTTACTTTGCTCTCTGAATCTTAGTTTTCCCCCATTCCCCCTAAATGTGAAATGAAGTTAATAATGATAATTACTTTCTAGGTTAGGGAGGAGTAGGTGAAATAATGAATATAAAGCAGACTTCTATTTCTGGCTAACATGAAGTAACAGGAACCTGATTTACTCTCTCACCTGAAACAGTCAGCATTACTGTGATACCAAAACCAGGCAAAGAAACTAACAGTTTAGTATCATTTATGAAAAATAGGTGTTAAAATTATAAACTAAATTTTATCTGATAGAATGCAGCAATATATGAAAAGGATAAGATCATCAAGTAGGATTTATCCTAGGAATGCTGTTAGTGTAACATTCAATGATCAATTATTAAAATTCACCATATTAACAAATTATAAAAGAAAAGCCATCTGATCATCTCAGTAGATATAGAGAAAGCATTTAATATAATCCAACATTTATTCCTGATTAAAAAGTCTTAGCAAACTAGGACTAGAAGTTAATGTCCTCAACCTGATAAACGGCATCTAAGAAAAACCAATAGTTAACATACTTAGAAGTAAAAGACTGAATACTTTCCTTCTAAGACCAGAAACAAGTTAAGGATATTCACTCTCACCACTTCTGTTCTCCATTGATCTAGGGATTCTAGGCAGTGCAATCAGGCAAAATGGAAGCATCCTGATTAGACAGGAAAAAATAAAATAGTTATTATTCACAGATGGTATGATCTAGTTACAAAAACAAAGAAGTAAGGTTGCAGGATACAAGTATACAAAAACCAGTTTTGCTTCTGTATAGCAGCAATAATTAGAAATTAAAATTCTTTAAAGAAATTAAAAGTTTTCAATAATAATTTATAGTAATATAAAAAAATAGGAAATACTTAGAGATAAATCTGACAAAAGATGTGAAAGATCCATACACTGAAAATTTCAAAATATACTTGAGGGAAATTAAAGAAGATCTAATAAATGATGAGGTATATGATGTTTATGGATCAGTAAATCCAGTATTTTAAAGATATCAGTTGTCCCCAAAGTAATGTATAGATTCAGCATATTCATAATCAAAATCCCACTTAGCCTTTTTTATTTTGTAGAAACTGGCAAGCTGATAATAAAATATGGAAATACAAAAGATCTTGAATAACTAAAACAACTTTGACAAATAGCAAAATTAGAGGTCTGATTTCAAGATTTATAAAGCTACAGTATTTAAGACAGTATGGAATTGACACCAAAGAAGACAAAGTGATATGGAATAGAATAGAGTCCCCAAAAAACAAAACAAAACATATATGGACAACTGATTTAAAACAAGTTGCAAAGTCATTTTTAATGGAGAAACATTAGTCTTTTCAAGAAATGATACCAGAACAGTTGAATATCTATCTACAGTAAAATGAATTTTGACCCATAACTTTATACCATATATAATTAACTCAAAATGTATCAAAGATGTAAATATAAAGCCTAAAATTATAAAATTTCTGGAAGAAAAAGTTGAGTTAGGGAATGATTTTTTTTTAGATGTGAATGTAAAGCATAGTCATGATCCACAAAAGAAGAAATTGATAAATTTCACTGTATAAAAACTAAAAGCTATTTTAGCTTTCTATTTTCTATTTATTTCAATATTTTATTTATTTATTCATTAGAGACACAGAGAGAGAGGCACGCAGAGACACAGGCAGAGGGAGAAGCAGGCTCCATGCAGGAAGCCCAACGCAGGACTCGATCCCAGATCTCTAGGATCACACCCTGGGCCAAAGGTGGTGCTAAACTGCTGAGCCACCCGGGCTGCCCAACATTTTCTCTTTAAAAGACACTGTTAAGAGAATGAGAGGATAAATCACAGACTGGGTTAAAATATTGATAAATCATATAACTTATCAATAATATCCATAATGTATAAAGAGCTCCCAAAGCTCGATAATAAAACAACCCAGTTTTAAAAACCAGCAAAAGATTGGAACAAACCTCATCAAAATGTAACAAACACATGGCATAGAGATGAGAAACAATTTGAAAGATGCTCAACATTATTAGTTGTTATAGAAATACAAATTAAAACCACAGTGAGATATCACTATACATCTATTGGAATGCTTAAATTAAAAAGATTGACCATAGCAAGGACTGGTAAAGATATGGAGAGACTGGAACACTTACACTACTTTGGCAGTGTAAAATGATATATCCTCTTTGGCAAACAGTTTGACAGCTTAAGAAATTTAACATCCAAGAGTGCCAGGCTGGCTCAGTCAGTTGGGTGGCTGACTCTTGATTTTGGCTCAGGTCATGATCTCAGCGCCCTAGGATTGAGCCATGCATTGGGCTCCACACTCAGTGGGAAGTCTGTTTCAGGATTCTCTCTCTCTCTCTCTCTCTCTCTCTTTCTGCCCCTCCCCCTACTTGCTCTCTCTCTAAAATAAATAAATACATCTTTTAAAAAAAGGAAATTTAACATCCACTTGCTAGATGATATACCATTCCACTTTTAGATATTTATCCAGGAGAAATGAAAACATATGTCCATACAAAGACCTATGAACAAATGCTCGTAACAGATTTATTTGTAATAGCTAAAAGCTGGAAACATTCCACATGTCCATTGACAGGTGAATGTATAAACACTTTGTTATATCTATGTAATAGAATATTCTTTAGTAATAAAAAAATAATTGATACATGCTTTAATACGGATGAATATAAAAATGATTGTGCTAAGTAAAAGCCAGAGAAGCTACATACTGTATGATTCTACTTATATAAAATTCTGACAAATGCAAATTTATATAGTGTCACTAATGTATAGTGACAGAAAGCAGACCAGTAGTTAATAATGGGCAGAGGTAGATGGGGAGTAGTGGAAGGAGGGATTATAAAGGAGCACAAGGAATTTTGGGGATGATTGATGTGCTTGTTATTCTGACTGGTGAGGTTTTCATTAGTATATGCATATGTCACAACTTAATAAATTGACACTTTTAAGAATGTGCAGCTTATCCTGTGGGATACTATTCAGCAATGAAAAGGAAATGAACTATGGATACCTGCTCTGATGTGAGTCACAAAAACATGCTGAGGGAAAGAAATCAGACATAGAAACCACATACTATGTGATACCATTTATATGAAAGGGCAAAACTATAAAGACAAAAAATAGATGAATGGTTGTCTTGGGCAGAGGTGAGAGCAGTAGGTGTAGGCATTAACAGTAAACGTGCATAAAGGATCATGTTGGGGTGATGAAGATGTTTTAAAACTTATGGTGATCATTGTACAACTTGATAAGCTTACTAAAAAATAAACATAAATTAGAAAATGGTAAATAATATGATATGCAAAATACACCTCAATCAAGTTAAAAATATGTGGTGTGCGGGCGGCCCGGTGGCTCAGTGGTTTTGTGCCACCTTCAGCCCAGGGCCTGATCCTGGAGACCTGGGATCGAGTCCCACGTCAGGCTCCCTGCCTAGAGCCTGCTTCTCTCTCTCTCTGCCTGTGTCTCTGCCTCTCTCTCTCTCTCTCATGAATAAATAAATCTTTAAAAAAAAAATGCAGTGTGTCAAGTATATCAATAGTTATTTTAAAAGCAATAAAATATATTTACAGTTTTATCTAATATAGCTATTATATGAATTTTATTTATTTTAAGTATCAGATAACAAAGATTTTATTTATTTACTTTTTTATTTATGATAGTCACACACAGAGAGAGAGAGAGAGAGGCAGAGACACAGGCAGAGGGAGAAGCAGGCTCCATGCACCGGGAGCCCGATGTGGGATTCAATCCCAGGTCTCCAGGATCGTGCCCTGGGCCAAAGGCAAGCCCCAACCCGCTGCACCACCCAGGGATCCCCAGATAACAAAGATTTTAAAGCAAAGCAATATATCTGTCTCAAAAGTTTGAGATTTCTACGAATGATGTTATTTTTTTTAAGATTTATTTATTTATTTGAGAGAAAGAACACAAGAAGAGGGAGGCTTAGAGGGAGAGGGAGATAGCAAATCCTCAGGCAGACTCCCTACTGAGTGTGGAGCCTTGCATGGGTCTCAATCCCAGGACCCCAAGATCATGACCTGAGCTGAAACCAGGAGTTGGTTGCCCAACCCACTGAACCACCCATGCTCCCTGAGTGATGTTACTCTTACTGTACAGTTGGAAATATTGAAGATGTTGGGCTTTTTGTTCATTTGTTTTTGCCATCTGTGTGATGTGAGGCCTGGATTTAGAAAGAGTATGCAGATGAAAGAGCACTGGTAGATCACATGCCTGTTAAGGGGCCTTATTTTGGTATATAAGAAGGAAGGTATACAGAGCACAGGTCAACAAACTATAGCCCATGGGCCAAATCCAGTTGTGGTCAGCTTTTATACAGCCTGTGAGCCAAAATGCTCTTTACAACTTTAAAGGGTTGTAAAAAATAAAACAAAGAATTTCCTGCAAAGATTATATGTAGTCATAAAGCCTGAAATCTTTACTTTTTAGAGAAAAGATTTGCTGACCTCTGATCTACAAAGATGTTTTTTGGGAGAGTAAAATGTATTAATTTTCTTTAATTATTTTATTTGTATAATTATTTGTATTTGTATTTGTGTATATATATATATACATATATATATGTATGTACATGTATATATGTATATATATAATTATTTGTATAATTATAATAAATAATTATTTGCTTGTAGAGGAGAGACTATCTTACTTCAGTTAAATCACTTGATATCTGTTGTTACGATTCTCAAAGGGTCTATACTGCCACATTGCTTCAAGATCTGTTCTAGTATTGATGTAATATAAAATTGATCTTAAGCTGGCTTTCCAGCTGAATGATCTTTCTTAGTTATCTGACTTGAAAATTAGTATCTTGGGTGTTAGAACTCAACTACTAATGCCATTGTATATCAAACCTGTACAAATGCCCTTATAGCTAGCCAATATCTAACATTTGTCAGGAATGTTACTTATACTTAAGTTAGTTTTTTTGCTAATCTTTTCTACCATTTGTGCCTATAATTTACATATTCATGAAATTGGTTATGACTGCATGCTAGTAGATCAAATGCTCATATCAGTGAAAATGCAACTTATTTTTCTGAGAGAAAATAATTTATTTATTTGATTTTCATTTATGAAAATGCCATTTAAGTGATATGTTGAACATAATGCAAACACAACAGGTTATTGGAATATTTTATTTTTCTGTCAATTATTTTTTTTTAATTAATTTTTATTGGTGTTCAATTTACCAACATACAGAAAAACACCCAGTGCTCATCCCGTCAAGTGTCCACCTCAGTGCCCGTCACCCATTCCCCTCCAACACCCGCCCTCCTCCCCCCTTCCACCACCCCTAGTTCGTTTCCCCGAGTTAGGAGTCTTTATGTTCTGTCTCCCTTCCTGATATTTCCCAACATTTCTTCTCCCTTCCTTTATATTCCCTTTCACTATTATTTATATTCCCCAAATGAATGAGAACATACACTGCTTGTCCTTCTCCGATTGACTTATTTCACTCAGCATAATACCCTCCAGTTCCATCCACGTTGAAGCAAATGGTGGGTATTTGTCGTTTCTAATCGCTGAGTAATATTCCATTGTATACATAAACCACATCTTCTTTATCCATTCATCTTTCGATGGACACCGAGGCTCCTTCCACAGTTTGGCTATTGTGGCCATTGCTGATAGAAACATCGGGGTGCAGGTGTCCCGACGTTTCGTTGCATCTGAATCTTTGGGGTAAATCCCCAACAGTGCAATTGCTGGGTCGTAGGGCAGGTCTATTTTTAACTCTTTGAGGAACCTCCACACAGTTTTCCAGAGTGGCTGCACCAGTTCACATTCCCACCAACAGTGTAAGAGGGTTCCCTTTTCTCCGCATCCTCTCCAACATTTGTTGTTTCCTGCCTTGTTAATTTTCCCCATTCTCACTGGTGTGAGGTGGTATCTCATTGTGGTTTTGATTTGTATTTCCCTGATGGCAAGTGATGCAGAGCATTTTCTCATGTGCATGTTAGCCATGTCCATGTCTTCCTCTGTGAGATTTCTCTTCATGTCTTTTGCCCATTTCATGATTGGATTGTTTGTTTCTTTGGTGTTGAGTTTAATAAGTTCTTTATAGATTTTGGAAACTAGCCCTTTATCTGATATGTCGTTTGCAAATATCCTCTCCCATTCTGTAGGTTGTCTTTTAGTTTTGTTGACTGTATCCTTTGCTGTGCAAAAGCTTCTTATCTTGATGAAGTCCCAATAGTTCATTTTTGCTTTTGTTTCTTTTGCCTTTGTGGATGTATCTTGCAAGAAGTTACTGTGGCCGAGTTCAAAAAGGGTGTTGCCTGTGTTCTCCTCTAGGATTTTGATGGACTCTTGTCTCACATTTAGATCTTTCATCCATTTTGAGTTTATCTTTGTGTATGGTGAAAGAGAGTGGTCCAGTTTCATTCTTCTGCATGTGGATGTCCAATTTTCCCAACACCATTTATTGAAGAGACTGTCTTTCTTCCAATGGATAGTCTTTCCTCCTTTATTGAATATTAGATGACCATACATTTCAGGGTCCACTTCTGGGTTCTCTATTCTGTTACATTGATCTATGTGTCTATTTTTGTGCCAGTACCACACTGTCTTGATGACCACAGCTTTGTAGTACAACTTGAAATCTGGCATTGTGATGCCCCCAGCTATGGTTTTCTTTTTTAAAATTCCCCTGGCTATTCGGGGTCTTTTCTGATTCCACACAAATCTTAAAATAATTTGTTCTAACTCTCTGAAGAAAGTCCATGGTATTTTGATAGGGATTGCATTAAACGTGTAAATTGCCCTGGGTAACATTGACATTTTCACAATATTAATTCTGCCAATCCATGAGCATGGAATATTTTTCCATCTCTTTGTGTCTTCCTCAATTTCTTTCAGAAGTGTTCTATAGTTTTTAGGGTATAGATCCTTCACCTCCTTGGTAAGGTTTATTCCTAGGTATCTTATGCTTTTGGGTGCAATTGTAAATGGGATTGACTCCTTAATTTCTCTTTCTTCAGTCTCATTGTTAGTGTATAGAAATGCCATTGATTTCTGGGCATTGATTTTGTATCCTGCCACGCTACCAAATTGCTGTATGAGTTCTAGCAATCTTGGGGTGGAGGCTTTTGGGTTTTCTATGTAGAGTATCATGTCATCGGCGAAGAGGGAGAGTTTGACTTCTTCTTTGCCAATTTGAATGCCTTTAATGTCTTTTTGTTGTCTGATTGCTGAGGCGAGGACTTCCAGAACTATGTTGAACAACAGTGGTGAGAGTGGACATCCCTGTCTTGTTCCTGATCTTAGGGGAAAGGCTCCCAGTGCTTCCCCATTGAGAATGATATTTGCTGTGGGCTTTTCGTAAATGGCTTTTAAGATGTCAAGGAAAGTTCCCTCTATCCCAACACTCTGAAGTGTTTTGATCAGGAATGGATGCTGTATTTTGTCAAATGCTTTCTCTGCATCCAATGAGAGGATCATATGGTTCTTGGTTTTTCTCTTGCTGATATGATGAATCACATTGATGGTTTTACGAGTGTTGAACCAGCCTTGTGTCCCAGGGATAAATCCTACTTGGTCATGGTGAATAATTTTCTTAATGTGTTGTTGGATCCTATTGGCTAGTATCTTGTTGAGAATTTTTGCATCCATGTTCATCAGGGATATTGGTCTGTAATTCTCCTTTTTGGTGGGGTCTTTGTCTGGTTTCGGAATTAAGGTGATGCTGGCCTCGTAGAACGAATTTGGAAGTACTCCATCTCTTTCTATCTTTCCAAACAGCTTTAGTAGAATAGGTATGATTTCTTCTTTAAACGTTTGATAGAATTCCCCTGGGAAGCCATCTGGCCCTGGACTCTTGTGTCTTGGGAGGTTTTTGATGACTGCTTCAATTTCCTCCCTGGTTATTGGCCTGTTCAGGTTTTCTATTTCTTCCTGCTCCAGTTTTGGTAGTTTGTGGCTTTCCAGGAATGCATCCATTTCTTCTAGATTTCCTAATTTATTGGCATACAGCTGTTCATAATATGTTTTTAGAATCGTTTGTATTTCCTTGGTGTTGGTAGTGATCTCTCCTTTCTCATTCATGATTTTATTAATTTGAGTCTTCTCTCTCTTCTTTTTAATAAGGTTGGCTAATGGTTTATCTATCTTATTAATTCTTTCAAAGAACCAACTCCTGGTTCTGTTGATCTGTTCCACAGTTCTTTTGGTCTCGATATCATTTAGTTCTGCTCGAATTTTAATTAATTGTCTTCTTCTGCTGGGGGTGGGGTCCATTTGTTGCTTTTTCTCTAGTTCCTTTATGTGTAAGGTGAACTTTTGAATTTGAGTTCTTTCCAGTTTTTGAATGGATGCTTGTATTGCGATGTATTTCCCCCTCAGGACTGCTTTTGCTGCGTCCCAAAGATTTTGAGCGGTTGTATCTTCATTCTCATTAGTTTCCATGAATCTTCTCAATTCTTCCTTAATTTCCTGGTTGACCATTTCATCTTTTAGCAGGATGGTCCTTAACCTCCATGTGTTTGTGGTCCTTCCAAACTTCTTGTTGTGATTAAGTTCTAATTTCAAGGCATTATGGTCTGAGAATATACAGGGGACTATCCCGATCTTTTGGTATCGGTTCAGACCCGATTTGTGACCCAGTATGTGGTCTATTCTGGAGAAAGTTCCATGTGCACTTGAGAAGAATGTGTATTCAGTTGAGTTTGGATGTAAAGTTCTGTAGATATCTGTGAAATCCATCTGGTCCAGTGTATCATTTAAAGCTCTCGTTTCTTTGGATATGTTGTGCTTAGAAGACCTATCTAGTATAGAAAGAGCTAGATTGAAATCACCAAGTATAAGTGTATTATTATCAAAGTATTTCTTCAGTTTGGTTATTAATTGGTTTAAATATTTGGCAGCTCCCACATTTGGGGCATATATATTGAGAATTGTTCAGTCTTCTTGTTGGATAGATCCTTTGAGTATGAGATAGTGTCCCTCTTCATCTCTCACTACAGTCTTCAGGGTAAATTTTAATTTATCTGATATAAGGATGGCTACCCCTGCTTTCTTTTGAGGACCATTTGAATGGTAAATGGTTCTCCAACCTTTTATTTTCAGGTTGTAGGTGTCCTTCTGTCTAAAATGAGTCTCTTGTAGACAGCAAATAGATGGGTCCTGCTTTTTAATCCAGTCTGAAACCCTGCGCCTTTTGATGGGGTCATTAAGCCCATTCACGTTCAGAGTTACTATTGATAGATATGAGTTTAGTGTCATCATATCTATTCAGTCCTTGTTTTTGTGGATTGTTCCACTGAACTTCTTCTTAAAGGGGAGTTTTAAGAGTCCCCCTTAAAATTTCTTGCAGAGCTGGTTTGGAGGTTACATATTCTTTCAGTTCCTGCCTGTCTTGGAAGCTCTTTATCTCTCCTTCCATTTTGAATGAAAGCCTTGCTGGATAGAGTATTCTTGGTTGCATGTTCTTCTCATTTAGGACCCTGAATATATCCTGCCAGCCCTTTCTGGCCTGCCAGGTCTCTGTGGAGAGGTCTGCTGTTACCCTAATATTCCTCCCCATAAAAGTCAGGGACTTTTTTTCTCTTGCTGCTTTAAGGATCTTCTCCTTATCTTTGGAATTTGCAAGCTTCACTATTAAATGTCGAGGTGTTGATCGGGTTTTGTTGATTTTAGGGGGGGATCTCTCTATTTCCTGGATCTGAATGCCTCTTTCCCTTCCCAGATTCGGAAAGTTTTCAGCTAGGATTTGTTCAAATACATATTCTGGCCCTCTGTCCCTTTCGGCGCCCTCGGGAACCCCAATTAAACGTAGGTTTTTCTTCCTCAGGCTGTCATTTATTTCCCTTAATCTATCCTCATGGTCTTTTAATTGCCTGTCTCTTTTTTCCTCAGTTTCCCTCTTTGCCATCAGCTTGTCTTCTATGTCACTCACTCGTTCTTCCACCTCGTCAAGCCTCGTCGTTAGGACTTCTAGCTTGGATTGTATCTCATTTAATTGATTTTTAATTTCTGCCTGATTGGATCTCAATTCTGCAGTCATGAAGTCTCTTGAGTCCTTTATGGTTTTTTCTAGAGCCACCAGTAGCTGTATAATAGTGCTTCTGAATTGGCTTTCTGACATTGAATTGTAATCCATATTTTGTAACTCTGTGGGAGAGAGGGCTGTTTCTGATTATTTTTTTTGAGGTGAGGTTTTCCTTCTAGTCATTTTGCTCAGTGCAGAGTGGCCAAAACCAAGTTGTATTGGGAAAAGGAGAAAAAGAGAGAGAAGGAAAGAAAAGAGAAAAAGAAAAAAGAGAAAGAAGAAAAAAAAAGGGGGGGGGGAAAGAGAAGAAAAAGAAAGAAAGGAGAAAAAAGAAAAAAAGGGGGGGGTGGGGGACGCAATCAGAAATCAAGAAGAAAGAGAGAAAAGAAAAAAAAAAAGCACAAAACAAAACAAAAAAAAAAAAAACAAAACAAAACAAAAAAAACACGGGGGAGTATCTTCCGATTCTGTGTTCTTTAAGTCCCTTGACTTCCCTTGGAACTTGTCCCTCTAGCTGGTCTTCTGGGGGAGGGGCCTGCTGTGCTGATTCTCAGGTGTTAGCACTTGGGGGAGCTGCTCTGCCCCTGCCTGGTGCAGGGCTCAGTGGGGGTTGTTCACCCCGTGAGGCCCCGGGAGGAAGCCACAGTGGCGGGGGCAGCTCTGGGACCCTGAAGTCAGCCCCCGCAGTAGCTCCGGGGCTCTCCGTCTGCAGGGCCTGGAGGCTCCCAGGCGGGGCCGCTGATCTGCTCAGTTCCAGGCAGGAGCGTCCTCGCTGTCCTGGGCCCTCCCGGCCTCTGCCTGTCCCGGGGGGAGGCCTGATCCTGGGCTGTGTCCCGGCGCCCTGTGCTCCGGGGCCTGAGCTGTTGGATTCGCGCTCCCGGCGGTGCAGCCTCCTCCGCGGAGCCGCCGCCCGAGTCCCTCCGAGCTGTTCCCGGAGTCGCGCCGCCCCCTCCGGGCTGAGGTTCTTCCTCCGTCCGAGCCGCCGCTGCCGAGCTGTTCCCGGAGCCGCGCCGCCCCCTCCGCGGAGCTTCTTCCTCCGCCCGAGCCGCCGCCGCTGAGCTGTTCCCGGAGCCGCGCAGCCCCCTCCGCGGAGCCGCCGCCCGAGCCCCTCCGAGCTGCTCCGGGGCCCGCCGAGCGCTGCAGCCCTTAGGGAGCTCGGCGCACTCTCCGGGGCGCAGTTCCTCTGTTACTGTCCCAGGGAGCCCGAGGGCCTCCCCGCCTTTCTGGAGATCCTGCTCCAATTCCCCGGGAGGCCTTTCCCCCGGGAAGGTCGGTGCAGCTCCTGCTCCTCCGGGACGGGGCTCTCCTGTCCTGGGGACACTCGCCCCGGCCTCAGCCCGGCTCCTAGCGGGCCCCTCCCCCTTGGAGGCCTTTTGTTCCTTTATTTCTTTTTCCCCGTCTTCCTACCTTGATAGAAGCGCGAACTCTTCTCACTGGAGCGTTCCAGCTGGTCTCTCTTTAAATCTCAGGCCGAATTCGTAGATTTTCAGGATGATTGGATGGTTTTCTAGGTAATTTGTTGAGGACAGGTGACCTGGAGACCCTACTCCGCCGCCATCTTGCCCCTCCCCTGTCAATTATATTACTGTCAAGTAGTCACCATTTTTTCTCGGCATGACGGATATGTTGGTTGGGATAAAAGTAAATTGCTAAATAACCAAATTTAAGGGAAAGATTTTAAAACATAAAAATAAAGATTCGCAGGAGAGAAAAAGCATATTTAATTGGACCCTAACTTATTTTAAAATTATGGTTCTTGCCATGAAAAAGAAATGAGGGACACCTGGGTGGCTCAGCGGTTTAGGGAGCCTGATGCAGGACTCGATCCCGGGACTCCAAGATCACACCCTGGGCGAAAGGCAGGTGCTAAACCACTGAGCCACTCAGGGATCCCATAATGACATTCTTATAAATACACATTGCCAGCTTTTTCCAAGTATACCCAGAAGATAAGTGTCCAGAAATAGAATTCTATTGAAAATGTTATTGTAGGGACGCCTGGGTGGCCTGGGATCGAGTCCCACATCGGGCTCCTTTCATGGAGCCTACTTCTCCCACGGCTTGTGTCTCTGCCTCTCTCTCTCTCTGTGTCTCTCATGAATAAATAAATAAAATCTTAAAAAAGAAAGAAAAGAAAATGTTATTGTAAGTATTGCTAAATTGCTCTCTAAAATGTTTATATTAACTTACAATTCATCCAGTAGTGTGTTATGTGTGTTACCTCACATACTCACCAGAATTAGATATCATCAGATGTAATCATTTTGTTTGTTAAGTGATATATTACGTGTGTGTGTGCGCGCGCGCGTGTGTGTGTGTACTTTTAATAGCTTAAAAATTCCAGGGTAAACATTATCGTTTTCTTCTTTGGTTATATAGTTCTCTTCTGTTCTTCTTAAGATTCTGAGTTTCCTCATCCTTCCCCCCATCCCATTCTTACTCCTTTTTTCTATATTTCTAACCTGCTCTGATTTTCCAACACTTTTTTTTTCCTATGTGGGTTCCTATGACTCCCTTTACTGTGGACCCTGTCTGACTCACCTCTACCATGACTTGCTCTGTTTACCAGTGCCTACTAAATGACTGAGGGTGCTTGTAAAATTGAAATGTTTATAGATACTGATATTGCCTAACATCTGCTAATTACTTAAAATAAGGCCTTTTCTACCCAGTGTTTTTGGGCTGATTTTTCTGGCCCATAATATTTTAGAGATTTTCCCTACATCCTGTATTAAAAATATCTTCATTTATTGATTTTTCTTAAACTTTATTCTCTGAATACAAGAAACTAATAGTTTACTTGTAACCTAACCAAAAAAAGAAAAAACCAAAAACAACCAATTAAACATGTTTTATTTAATAAATATTAAGTACTGGCTCTGTGCTAGATACAAAAAAGAATAAGATATTTTTCTTAAGACATAACTAATAGTGAGATAAATATGGAAGTAAACTATAATAAAGTATGATAAATGTAATAATAGAGATTCATATAAAAAATGAAGAAGTTGCATGTAAGGAGCTGTGATTGATGTAATCATGGCATGGAGTAGATCAAGGATGGCTTCTCTATGAGGAGTTTGAAAATATATACCGGGTAAATTAAGGGTCATTATTTATATTTTAAAATAATACACAAAATGATGAGTGGTCTCCTATATATCTATATTGGTTTAGCTGTTTTAAAGGGACCAAATAACAGTGACTTCACCATGGTCGAAAGTTATTTCTCTCCCAAGTTTGAGCTGCTGGTGGGCAGCTTAGGGCTGTTCTGCCCCAGAGTCATCTAGGAGTCAAAGTTCTCCCCCCAACTCCTTTTTCTTTCCATCTGCTAAGGTCTTTTATTCTGGGTGCTTAATTCTTGCGGATACCATGTCTGATTTGTAGCCTGTGTGAAGGAGGCAAGAAGGAGATGGAGAGCAAGCAGCTTTCTTTCAAGCATGTGAACCATTGACCTTATCACTTCTGCCCCTACACCATGGTCAGAGCTTACAGATATGGCTTAGCTGAAGATCTGTGCTAGCTGGTGACCATGTGCTCAGAAAAACTTTATTTAAAAGAAGGCTGGTGGGCACCTGAGTGGCTCAGTCAGTTAGGCATCTGCCTTCGGCTGGGGTCGTGATCCCAGGGTCCTGATTGAATCAGGCTCCCTGTGCAGTGTGGAGTCTGCTTCTCCCTCTCCCGCTGCCTGCCACTCTCCCTGCTTGTGCTTTCACGCCTTCTCTCTCCCTCTCTGTCAAATCTTTAAAAAATAAATAAAGTAAAAGAAGACTGGCTAGATTTGTGAGATAATTAAGGTGTTTTTTTGTTTGTTTGTTTGTTTGTTTAAGATTTTATTTATTTACTTATGAGAGACAGAGAGAGAGAAAGAGAGAAGCAGAAACACAGGCAGAGGGAGAGGCAGGCTCCACACAGGGAGCCCGACTTGGGACTCGATCCCCGGTCTCCAGGATCACGCCCTGGGCTGAAGGCGGCGCTGAACTGCTGAGCCACCCAGGCTGCCTGATAATTAAGGTTTTGACACAGCTGAGGAGGAACCAAGAAACCTAAAAGAATAAGAAAATAAAAGGAATTTTTGTTCGTTTTGTTTATTGCTGTATCCCCAGTTCTTAGAATAGTACCTGGCAAATATAGGTGCTCAGCAAGTAGTTGTTAAATGAATGAATATACAAATATATGAATAACAAAAGTATGAATATAAAGAATGAATATACAAATATACAAAATATACAAAAGTATGAATATAAAAGAATGAATATACAAATATATGAATAACAAAATGTAATTAAATACCACACATTTTCTTGGGATTTATTGCTTATTCTTACCTCTAGTTAAGCTCCTATTTGTAAATATCCTCAATATTTTTCTTCAGTTTTTTATTTTGAAAAATTTTAAATGAATAGAAAAGTTGAAAGAATAGTACAATGAACACCTATATACTATATTCTCATCACCATCTAGATTCACTAATTTTGCCACATTTGCTTAGAAAAACTAGTAAAAGTAGTTTGCTTAGAGAAAGTAGTAGATATCTTTTTATTTTCTGAAACACATAAAATTGCAGACATCATAACATTTCATGCTAAATATTTTCTCATGCAGAGCCTAAGTACAGAATATTCCTCTATATGTGCTTTTCAAAGTAGTTTTATTTTTTGGTATGGCTTTTATAATTTATTAGTACCTTTTTTCTATTTATAATTTATTGATTTGTTCTTTTTCTTTATCCTATTATCCTGAGATTTTTGCTCATTGGTTTTCTAATTTTCTAAGTTTTATATGAGATTTATAAGTATTCCCTTTTTATTTTTATTTAAATTCTAGTTAGTTAACATATAGGGTAATATTAGTTTCAGGAGTAGAATTTAGTGATTCATCTATTTAGTGATTACATATACCACCCAGTGCTCATCAAATGCCTTCCTTAATACCCATCACCTATCTAGCCCATCCTCCTACCAGCTACCTCCAGTAACTTTCAGTTTATTCTCTATAGTAAAGAGTGTCTTATGGTTTGCCTTCCTGTTTTTTCTCCCCTTTCCCTATGTTCGTCTGTCTTGTATCTTAAATTCCAAAGAGTTTAAATCTGTGAATTTGCCTCTGATTGTATGTCTTGATATTTAGTTTTCTTGTCATTATTTTTAAAATGCTGTGTCATGGTATTTTTTTAAATCTTATTTGGCAGAGTATTTAAAAAAATTTTTTGGCAGATTATTTAAAAAAAAAAAAACTTCTTAGGGATGCCTGGGTGGCTCAGTGGTTGAGTATTGAGAGATTGCTTTTGGCTCAGGGCATGATCTTTTGTCTAGGGATCGAGTCCCACAAGTCCCGCATCAGGCTCCCTGCGAGGAGCCTGCTTCTCCCTCTGCCTTTGTCTCTGCCTCTCTCACTTTGTCTCTTGTGAATAAATAAATAAAATCTTTAAGAAAAAAAACTTAAAGAAAATTGGAACCTTTTTTGGCTTAAGTTTTTGTTTTTGTTTTATTCTAGTTTGACTGCCTTATTGTTGAAGGCATTCTATGTAGTTTTTGCTTTTTAAAAATTTCTTGAATCTTTCATTGTGGCCTGTGGTGTAAGATTGGTATTCCTTTTTCTTTTTTCTTTTTTTTTTTTAATTTCTATTTATTTATGATAGTCACACAGAGAGAGAGAGAGAGGCAGAGACACAGGCAGAGGGAGAAGCAGGCTCCATGCACCGGGAGCCCGACGTGGGATTCGATCCCGGGTCTCCAGGATCGTGCCCTGGGCCAAAGGCAGGCGCCAAACCGCTGCCCCACCCAGGGATCCCCGGTATTCTTTTTTCAAGTGTACCAGTGATGCTTCAAAATAACATATATGGTGAGGCTTCCAGGTAAAGATTACAGATTGAACACCACAGTGATAACTGATTAGAAAATGCCAAATCTAAGCCAGCACTGGAGAAAGCCAAAAAACGAGTACAGTCTAAATTTCAGGATCTTGCAAAGAGGCTCAGGATCTTACTCTAGATACCTCTGGAACTGAGTGTTGGTGGTATATCTGGAGATGGGACAAAAGCCCTCTGAAATAGGGAGCTTTAATTAAAACTATTGAAGATTCTTACATACTTCACAACACTGGGTAACTGCCCTTTCCCATGCTGGCAGATGGATAGAAAGATTAAAACAGTTTCTAACCTAGGGGAGATTGGAAGTTGAGAAAATTGATAATGGAGATTAAGTGAATCTAGGTATACTGAATGCTGAGAAATCCTTCCTCTATCCGCAGTCCCTCCCTTCCCCTGACTTGGCTTTCAGAACTCTGGCAGGAGGGGATTAGATGAGGTTTGGTTCAGTAATAATGATAGTGATAGTAATAATAATAGCAGGAGCAGCAGCAGTAGTAGTAATAGTAAGGTTTGTTTTCAGATTCCCCTTTCCTTTCTTTCTGCCTTCTGCTCTCTCTTTTTTTCTTTTAATAGCTCTTTGAAGTTTTTCTTTTCTATTTTCTTCCTCCCTCTCCTTCTTTTTGCTTTTCTTTTTTTACTTCTTTTCTACTCATCCCTCCCTCTTTGGCTGTCCACTTACATACTGGAAAGATGAAAATATAATTAAATTTATGGGAAAATTAGTATGAATTAGTGGGAAGTGAATACCACAGAGTAATTTTTCAGTGACATTCAAGTTAACTTTGATTGCTTAGGGTATCTAATCACAAAATGTTGCCTGGTAGATGTTGCCAAAGTTATAATGCTCTGTCTTAACAAATCATTGTTTATCTAAAAATGTTTTTAATATAAAAGTTCTCTAACGGTGTTTAAATGTTTTCCTGTGGTCTTATATTATTCATTTGTTACATTATAAACTTTTAAAAAATATATTTGACAGTCTGTGAATTATTACTAATTCCAAATTAGTGGCATCAGTATTTATTATTAAACATTGATTCCTCTTGTGAGTGAATGGAGTCCTCCTCTTCCTTTATATTTTCCTATATTACAGGACAAGATCCCACTAGTATACTATAAAACCAAGTATATAAAAGAGTGTATTCTAAAGCAACTATATTCTTTAAAAATATGTGTGTCATTTGTTCTGTTTCAGTTTAGAAACTATTTCTATTCTTTTAATTTTTTAATATGTAGTCCTTTGAAGCACTATGTTTGTATATCCTTTGGATAATTAGAACATAAAATCTTGAATGATTTGGAATGAGGAAGACTTGTAAAAACTTCACTAAATATAATTGAAATTTTGAAGAATATATATCTTTAAAATATACATTATATAATAGACTGGCTTTGACATGAGCAGTTATTCATAGCATTAAAGAAAAAACAGCTGAAGCCCTTTTACAATCATATAAATAACCAGATTTTGAAGACTTATAAATGACAAATGTATCAACAAATAAAGCCCATACTCATTTTCTAAAAAAAAAAAAACAGGGAAGGACAGCTCAGATTTACATTTATACCAGATTGAGCCAAGGCCTGATTTAACTAGTGTTTCTTGTTTAGGTTTCAAAAATACTTGGATCTTTGACACACTTAAAAAGGCAGTGTCTTCGATGTACTTTTTCTCTTAATTAAAGTTGTAGACATGGTTCATTCATAGGCATGTTACTTTGCTTTACTTATGTAATAGTGAATTGTTTTGTGGCAAGATTATTGTTAACCTGGCAGCTAATAAAAGCTGAAGTATATTGTAACAAAAATAAACAAGTTCAGGGTAAGAGAATATAAACATAGTAAAATCTTGTGATGAAACCAGAGCCTCCAGTTTTAACAAACATGTTACAACAGGAGAAGTGAATGTATTGAAGTTCACTTAAACAAGATGTGGATAATATCATTCATGGAAATTGAAGGCGTATTTTGTAGCAATGAGGCCTATAAATTGTGAAAGTGGCAAGCAAAGAATATTGCTTAAATCAGTTAGACCCAAGCAATAGTTGGATAAAAGGTGGTAGGTAGCCCATTGGCTCATAGTTCACTGCCACTTCTCCTCTTTTTCCTCCATTCCTTCCATTTGATAATTAACTTTTCATTTGTTGCATTATTTCTGGCATACTACAGTGGGCTGTCTCATAGGTAAGGGAATTACAAGGAGGAGAAAATAAACTTTAGAATGTAAAAGTCAAATTCTGTACTTGTTAGTTCTCATTTAAAAAGAAGGAAGTAGATTGGTGATAGATCTTCGATCTTCAAAAGTGTGCATCTAAGAAAGAGGAGAAAGAAACTAATATTTATCCAGAACCCAGTATGTGCCAGCCTTCTGCTTGATGCTTTATTGTGAGAGATGTATATTTAACTGGGATGAATAATTCTTGTAGTATGTTACATTACATCCTTTGGATGGATAATCATCAGTATTAGGTCAAGAATTATTTATTACCATTTCCAATTTTCTTACCTATATTGTCATGAAATTAGAGGAAAATTTCCAAGAGCTTTTGGGAAATTGAAGGTGGGACTTTCCCGTTCTATCAGATATAAATAATACCATAGGACAAACCATACCATTTGAGAGAAACCACTAACTTTTCTCTTTAATTAATTGCATTAACTTAATAATGTAGTGATCATTGATTAATAGAATAACATGAAAAATATGAGTAGGTCATAACATGTAAAAGGGGAATAAACTGACTTGCTTTCCTTTGTTAATCCATTTGTTAGCAAGTAGTTATCAGTATACTGCACATACTGCACATATAGCTTTCTTTTGTTTACTTCAAAAACCAGTGATAAATTTGATAGGTTTTACTGAAATCTATCTTTATCCAAATGCTGGGAAAGGAAATTGAATGGGTCTGAAAGATAATTCCTTGTAAGTTTCATCACTGTTACTTTCAAACAAATAACTTTCACTAATATTGTGTAAATAGTAAACAAAATACCAATAAGCCCCTGTTTCAAATTATTAAATATATTAAGTAGAAACACAAAATTAAGTGTTTTCCAAATAGGTTTATCATTAGCAATGAGGAAAGCTGCTGTTGCCTGAGAGTACCCTCCTTCCCCCATTTAGATTTTGGTAAAGTTAGGAATTTGTTAAAATGATGTAAAGCATAACTCATACCACAACTTGTCTTTGCAAGAATTCTTATATATTTGGTGACAAATAATGTATTCTCATACAGGAGTTGGCAAACAGTGGCTCTGTGAGTCTATTTTTGTACCACTGTTTTTGTACCACCACTTAGAATGATCTTTTAAAGGGCTGTTAAAAAGAAAAAAAAAAAAAGGAATATGCAGCAAAAATCGTATGTGGCCTTAAAAGCCTAATATATTTACCATCTGGTTCTTTGCAGAAAAAGTTTCCCAACTCTAAAATATAAATACATAACATAAAAGCCTAAAGTTCTGGTTCCAGGTGATACGGTGTAATCATATGACAACTTGTCTCTTGCACTGAATGCAGCTGTTATAAAACCTGGACAGAATGCTTGGAGTAGCTATTTGAAGACCCTGAAAAGTAAATAGTAGCAGGCGAATTAGGGAAGACCAGAATTTAAAGTACCACCACTCACTCACCACTGGTGATGAGTTTGCCATTTTTCTCCTTGTCTTGTCACATGAACTACTCTCACCATAAGTCTAAAACTGGGAAGCGGACATTGATGCAGGCGGGGAGTTTCACGAGAAGCCTTTTACTTCAGGCTTGAGAAGTAGAGAACATGGATCCTAGTGGGGACAATTGGTGCAGAAAATTGGTACAAGTATCTAAAATTTGATAACAGAGAGCCTTCCTCTCTGACTGGAGGATCTCTGATCACAAGAAGATGGGTGTGCACACTGTCTTTGCTTCTTTTCTCTGTCTTGTCTGTTGGCAACCAATGCAGGAACAGTTACAGAGAGTAAGTGGCAAAATGGGGTAAATAAAGCCCCAGCTATCTGGCCAGGGTTCCGAAAGGAGAGTCTTAGGGAATCAGAAGGTACTAGGAAGATCAAGGAGAGGGGGGAAACTAGAAAAGGGACCTCATAAAAATTATTTATGAACTACTAGAGATGGACAGAGGAAAGAAAGAACTTGAAGATAGATCATAGGAATTATCCAGTCTGAAAAACAAAGACAAAATATAGGGAAAAGTAAGAAAGCCTTAGGGTCCTATAGGCCAATAAAAAGATCTAACCTTCATGTTGTTGGTGTCCCTGAAAGAGAAGAAGCCTAGGGAGGGGCTTGAGCTCACGACCCTAAAATCAAGACCTGAGCTGAGATCAGAGTTGGATGCTTAACCGATTGAGCCATCCAGGCACCCCTAAAATTGAAACATTTAAAGTGAAATCAAAACTTATATTCATACAAATATCTGAATACATGTTTATAGAAATTATATTGATAATCATCAAAAGCTAGAAGAAACTCAGTTGTCCTTCTATATGTGAATGGATTAAAAAACCCCATCTGGTATATCATGCAATGGAATACTAATCAGGGATAAAAAGGGTATGAACTACTTATAGAACAACTTTAGAGAATCTCTAAAGGTTACATTCTATAACCCAAGTGAAAGTACTCAGAAGGTTACATACACCGAAAGCACAGGCAATGAAAGAGATAAATAGGACTTCATCAAAATTTAAAACTGTGCATCTAAGATTACTATCAGCAGAGTAAAAAGGCAACCAACTGAATGGCAGAAAATATCTGCAAATCATATATAAATAGTAAGAGACTTGTATCTAGAATATATGAAGAACTCTTACACAGTAGTCTTCCCCACCCCCCCTTATCTGTGGTTTCCCTTTTCACAGTTTCAGTTCCCCACAGTCAACTGCTATCTGGAAGTAGACAGTCCTCCTGATGCATTGTCAGGAGGTCAGTAACAGTCTGACGCTACGTCACAATGCCTGTGTCACTTACCTCACTTCATCTCACCATGTAGGCATTTTTTTTTTAAGATTTACTTATTTATTTGGGGGGGGGGCATGGGGAGGAGCTGAGGGAGAGGGAGAGACAGAATCTCAAGCAGACTTCCAGCTGAGCTTGGAGCCCCGCACAGGACTTGATCCCACAACCCCAAGATCATAACCTGAGCTGAAATCAAGAGTTGGGCACTTAACTGACTGAGCCACCTAGGTGCCCCACCATGTAGGCATTTTACCATCTCACATCATCACAAGAAATGTGAGCATAGTAGAGGAAGATGTTTTGAAAGAGAGAGAGGGAGGCCACATTCACATAAGTTTTATTATAGTGTGTTGTTATAATTTTTCTGTTTTATTATTCATTTCTTACTGTGCCTAATTTATAAGTTAAACTTTATCATAGATATGTATGAAAACATAGTATAGAGGTTTGGTACTATCTGCAGTTTCAGACATCCACTGGGGGTCTTGGAACCTATCCTCCATTGATAAGGGGGGACCACTCTAACTCAATAATAAAATTATAAATAATTCAAAAAATGAGCAAAGGAGGGGCACCTGGGTAGCTCAGTGGTTGAGCATCTGCCTTTGGCTTAGGGCATGATCCCGGGGTCCTGGGATCAAGTCCTGCTTCAGGATCCTCACAGGGAGCCTACTTCTCCCTCTGCCTATGTCTCTGCCCCTCTCTCTCTGGGTCTCTCATGAATAAATAAAATCTTTTAAAAACTATATTTAAAAATGAGCAAAGGGTCTGAATACACATTTCTCTAAATAAGATATATAAATGGCCAATAAAGACATGAAAAGAGACTGAGCATCATTAGCCAACAGGAAAATGCAAATTAAAACCAAAATGAGATACTGCTTCATACTTACAGGGCTATCTGTTATCAAAAATACCCAAAAGTAAGTGTTGGTGAGGATACAAAGAAATTGGGACCCTGTGCATTGGTGGTGGGGATGTGAAATGGTGCAGTTGGTGTGGGAAATGACATGACAGTTCCTCAAAAAATTAAACATACAGCTACCATAGATCCATAGATTGTAGTTATAGTTAATATACCCGAAAGAATTGAAAGCAGGAACTCAAACAGATGTATGTACAGCCATGTTCATTGCAGCATTATTCAAATAGCCAAAAAGTGGAAGCAACCCAAGTGTCCAAGACAGATGAATGGATAAACAAAATGCATATTCAAGCGTACTTTGGAGATATTGCAGGTTCAGTTCTAGACCGCTGCAATAAAGTAAATATTACAATCAAGTGAGTCAAATGAATTTTTTTGGTTTCCTACTGCATATAAAAGTTATGTTTATATTATATGTAGTCCATTAAAGTGTGAGATAACATTATGTCTAAAAGAACAATATATGTGCCTTAATTAAAAATTACTTTATTGGGGATCCCTGGGTGGCTCAGCGGTTTAGCGCCTGCCTTCAGCCAGGGGCATGATCCTGGAGTCCCGGGATCGGGTCCCACGTCAGGCTCCCTGCGTGGGGCCTGCTTCTCCCTCTGCGTGTGTCTCTGCCTCTCTCTCTGTGTCTCTCATGAATGAACAAATAAAATCTTAAAAAAAAAATTACTTTATTGCTAAGAAATCCTAACCATCATCTGAACTTTCAGGGATTTGTAATCTTAATGCTGATGGAGTAATTGAGGGTCTTGCCTTCCTGTTGATGGCTGCTGATTGATCAGGGCAGTGGTTGCTAAAGGTTAGGTGGCTGTGGAAATTTCTTAAAATAAGTCAACAATGAAGTTGGATTGTTGCAATTGACTCCATAACAAATATAATAATGAAAAGGTATGAAATACTGTGAGAATTACCAAAATATGACAGACATGAATTGAACAAATGCTGTTGGAAAAATGGTGCCAGTAGGGATCCCTGGGTGGCGCAGAGGTTTGGCGCCTGCCTTTGGCCCAGGGCGCGATCCTGGAGACCCGGGATCGAATCCCACGTCGGGCTCCCGCTGCATGGAGCCTGTTTCTCCCTCTGCCTATGTCTCTGCCTCTCTCTCTCTGTGTGACTATCATAAATAATAAATAAAAAATTTTTAAAAAAAAAATGGTGCCAGTAGACTTGTTCGACATAAGGTTGTCACAGAACTTCAATTTGTGAAAAATGCAGTATCTGTAAAATACAATAAAGTGAAGTTCAAGAAAATGAGGTATGCTAGCTATATATACAATGGAATATTATTCAGAATAAAAAAGGAAGGAAATTCTTACACATATATATAACATGTATGAACCTTGAAGACATTATGCTGAATGAAGTAAACCAATTGACAAAGGATACTCTCTATGACTTACTTGAGGTACCTAGAGCAGTCATATTCATAGAGACAGTGGAATGGTGGTTTCCAGGGGCCGGGGGAATGGGAGAATGGGGAATTAGTGTTAAATGGGTACAGAGTTTTAGATGAGGAAGACGGAAAAGGTTTTTGAGATGGATGGTGGTGAGAGTTGCACAACAATGAGAGTATACTTAATGCCACTGAACCACATACTTCAAAACAGTTAAAATGGTATATTTTATGCCATGTAAATTTTACCACAGTTTTAAACAATCACAAAGGAAAGAAAAGTTATGCCCTGTTACTTCATTTGTATGACATTTTTGAGAAGACAACACTTTAGTCACATATCAGGAGTTGCCAGGGTTAGAAGTGGCTGAGAGAGATCACGTGAGATAGTTCTTTTGTTATTTATTATGTATTGTGGTGATGGTTCCTCAAATGTATGTGTGAGTTAGAATTCATGGAACTGTAAACCTATAAAAGGTCAATTTTTAATCTTGAAAATATAATTGCATTTTAATCTGTCTTTAATCCTGAAAATATAATTAAAAAGCATATCAGCTGTAACAAAATAATTAGCCTGTTGGGGCTGTGGTGGTGGTGAAGGTGGGGATTTTGCTTTTCCCTCCACTATCACTATGAATGAGTCTCATTTCAAAAAAATGTGAAGACAAAAAGTATGCCCTATAATTTGTAGCATCATAAAGGACTGCTTTTGTCATTTTAAATACTAAACTGAAACTAATTTTTTTATTAACAAGTATGTAATAAAATATTTGAAAAATGTTAAATAGCATAAGAATATAAAATTCATACAAGGGTTGCCCTTGGTAACATTTTAGTATTTTTATTACTGCTGCCTCTATGCTTGTAGTTTTTGTTTATGTAATTGCTATCATACTATAAATTAACTTTATATTTTCTTTTTCTTAAATACTGTTTCTTGAATACTTTTCGAATTATTAAAATTCTTGCAAGATACCATTTTAATAGCTATATCATAATGTCATGTAGGTATATCATAATTTATTCAAACTTGATCCTTTTCTTGGGCATTTAGACTGTGATATCTCTCATTATTATTTATATCATTCCTGTGAACATAAATTCACATCTTTCATAGGTACAGAAATACAGTCTGTGTATAAATGTGTAACCCTTCATTGAAAAGTCTGAATTTAGTGGGATACAAACACAGAGTAGTTTTTTCCGTTCTCTGATTCTAGCTGTGCCATGTGTACGATTTCCTTTCTTTGTTTCCTTCTCTGACATGTTAGATAGAGCTCATAATTCGAGTGACTCTCAGTAATTAAAAGTGCAATCTGATTCAGTTCAGAACTCTAATCTCATATGCAAAAACTTCCCTTGTTCAGTTTGGAACCAGGCTTTTATGGTTCATGTGATCTGAAGTGAGGAGGGCTTCATTAAGTTTTCACTCACACCTCCTCCCACTCTGGAACTTAGAGTGCTACAATGACTTGATTCAGTTCTGAAATACCTTGTTCCAATCACCTTTGCAGACCTGATGAAGGGAATAAGGGATAGAAGGCACAGGCCTCTGCCTACCTATGTATATTTCTTGTCTCCACTTTGATTATTGCTCCATCTCTGGCTAACCCTTATTGTTTTGATGTCCTTCATAGCATGTGTTTAGCCAGCTAGTCTCCCCTTTGCTAGGTGCCCCCTCTCCAAGACTTCTTGGAGCTTTGCCTCCTTAATTGGCCTGCTTCTACTTAGGTGGATGTTGATTATAATAGGACTTTTTTGGCGCCTTTAATTGTTGGTATCTTTCTTTAGAATATAGGGTATTGGGCAGCCCCAGTGGCGCAGTGGTTTAGCGCCGCCTGCAGCCCGGGGTGTGATCCTGGAGACCCTGGATCGAGTCCCGCATCGGGTTCCCTGCATGGAGCGTGCTTCTCCCTCTGCCTGTGTCTCTGCCTCTCTCTCTCTCTCTATCTCTCTCTCTCTCTCCTCTGTGTGTCTCTATGAATAAATGAATAAAAATATTTTTTAAAAATCTGTTTAGAATATAGGGTACTTGTAGTATGCCTTTTTTTGTTTCAGATTTATCACCTGATCTGGAAGTCCTGAAGAAACTTCCAGAAAAGCCCCATACAACAACTTCTTCTAAACAAATATCTAGGGCACCTGAGTGGTTCAGTGTTTGAGCCTCTGCCTTTGGCTCAGGTCATGATCCTGGGATCCTGGGACTGAGTCCCATGTCGAGCTCCCTGCGGGAAGCCTGCTTCTCCCTCTGCCTATGTCTCTGCCTGTGTCTCATGCAGAAATAAATAAAATCTAAAAAAAAAAAAAAAAGAATTTAAACACATATCCAAGCTTTGGACAGTTGTTAAAGCAGTCACTAAGCATTTTTCCTACTGTTACTTTAAATGGCAATGCAATTCTTAGCCTGACAAAACATTTTTTTGCTTCATCTGCATAGTAGTTACTTAGAAATGTCTCAGCATCTGACAAAGCTTTCTGTTAACAAAACAAAATCTTTTTTGATCTAGCAAAAATTAATGGCTCTTTTTGCCCATTCACATCTTTAAACATCATCCTTCAGTCTGTCTTCCATACCAGGGGTCTGCAAACTGGTCTGTGGGCCATTTCTAGTTCTTCACTTGTTTTCGTAAGGCAAATTTCACTGGAACACAGTTGGACTCATTTGTTCATGTATTGTCTATGGCTTCCTTCTTGCTAAAGAGTGGAGTTGAATAGTTGCAACACAGACTGTTTAGCCTGCAGAACCCAAAATATTTGTTGTCTGACCATTTATAGAGAAAGTATGCCAACTCCTGTTTTACACCCATCCTGTAGAATTCTTTCTAAAATCCACTCAGATATACCATTTGTCTGCTGAGAAAAATTAAACATTAAATAGTTTCTCACAGCTTCGCAGTTCCAAAAAAAAAAAAATCTTTAGCCTTACATTTCAATCTTTTTGTGGTCTCCAATCCCTGTGTCAGGTTTGGACTCAGTATTTCTTCCTATTTTCGGTGATGGAGGCTAAAGTCTGGAGTTACAGATTGGCAGCTTACAGGCTAAATTTGGTCCTCATACTGCTTGGGCCCAAATAGTGGTTTTGTTTTGTTTTGTTTTGTTGAATCAGCATGAAAAACTAGAGGATATCACAAAGAAGTTCAGATTTCTAGTTCTTGACAAGTCAGGAATTCTGTTAACACTGGCCTCATGGGCCTCAGTGCTAAGTAGCTTTCTGCCTCCCCCATGTGGAGTGGTGCTACCCACCTCTCCGCAGCCTGTGTCACACAGGTTTTGTATGCATATATATTCAGATCTGGTCCTCCTCAATCCTACAAGTTAACCTGCTCTAGCCACTGTAGGCATTTGAGTTTGCTACACAGGCCTAGATACAGTGAACTACCTTGTGCTCATCTGTTCTACCTTATTATCATATTATATCATGCTGCTCCTTCTGCCTAAAAGATCCTCATTGTCCCTCAAAACTCTTCATCCTTTAAGACTCAGTTAATCTTTAAGACTTACTTGTCACTGTCTTGGGGTAGCCTTTTCTCTCAAAGTCAATCAGTTCTTCCTCTGTGCCCTTATACTACATTGTTCACATAGAGTGGCATATATGATGATGTGTTTTAGTTACCTGATTGTAAGTTCCTTGAGAGCAAGGTTTGTATCTTATTCATCTTTTGCTCCTAGTTCCCAACCTGATGATGGATAGAGTGGGAGATGAGAAAGGGTTTCTGAATTATATGGTGTTACCGTCTCTATCAAAAGTTGGCAGGTGGTAAAGGATTCATTTGACAGAGAGAAAAATTCATATTTTTTCCCACTTAAATGCATATTTTTTTCCATTAAGTATTTCACTTAGTTTCTTCTTTTCCTACTCTATAACACACTCATTTGTGTTTTCCAGGCAACTGATAATTTATTTTTCATAAGAGCTACCAACACTTAAAAACTGTGTCCCACGTCACAAGCTAGTAAGTAGTGTAAGTGGACTTCAGATTAAGATTTCTATGCCTTTAGAGCTCACTATAGCTGTTGAGCCACTCCTTACCAGGAGTATGTGCCCTTGGATAAGTTACAAAGTTTTCCAAGTCTTAGTTTCTAATGGTAAAAGAGGAATTGCAGTAGTTCCTATCTCAAAGGATTCTTGGGAGAAATGAATGAGAATATTTATGTAGTGCTAAGAATAGAGCTTGGCGCAGAGGATTTACTCAATAAATCGAGATGCTCGGGGGATCCCTGGATGGCTCAGCCGTTTAGTGCCTGCCTTTGGCCCAGGGCATGGTCCTGGAGTCCCAGGATCAAGTCCCACATCGGGCTCCCTGCATGGAGCCTGCCTCTCTCTCTGCCTCTCTCTCTGCCTGTGTCTCTGCCTCTCTTTCTCTCTCTCTCTCTCTGTGCCTCTCATGAATAAATTAAAAAAAAAATAAAATCTTTGAAAAAAAATCAAGATGCTCAATCAATAGTTATTCTTATTATTATTTTCCTCTATGTATATATATATAGGAGACACACATTATTTTCCTTTTCTTGGTTGAGACTGTTAGGAGTCATGGTGATTAAGACCACTGGCCCGTCTGCAGAAACTGTATGCTATGCCATGCTGTATTTAATCTTAGAATATTGTGTTTGGAAGAAATTTTGGAGGTCAGCTGTTCTAACAGGTGCTTTCCAAAGGAACAGTCCTCTCCACGGATTTCAGTTAGAGATGATCATCTACGGGCTGCCAGAACGTTTACAGTGACAGCACCTGACAACCTTAGGAAATTGTTAAAAAATTATGTGTACATACGTCACTTGTTTGCTTCAGTTTTATCCCCTGTAAAAGGTAAAAAATTAAGTCAAATACTTTTCCTACACTATAGTCCTTAGTCCTCCAAAATATTTGGAGACTCACCTTTTTTTCCAGCAGTTCTCAAAGTGTGATTATAGATCCCTTTTAACAGACACACTTTCCTCAGAAGCCTTTCTTCTCCCTTCCCCTTTCTTTTAATCAGAGAATCCATGAAGACCCTGAAAGCATAGACTAATTTTTGTGTGTGCCTGTGTGCAGTTTTCTGGAGTGAGATTTGATAACCTCCCAAAATTTAAGAATCATTGCCTTGGGGGGGGAGGTACTAAAATGGTGGTGTAGTAGGAGGACCCTAGACTTTCCTTGTCCCTTGAACACAGCTAGATAACTATCAAATCATTCTGAATACTCAAGAAATCAACCTGAGGGCTGATAGAACAAACTGCATAGCTAAAGGGAGAGAAGAGGTCACCTCCAGGAAGGTAGGGAAGTGCCAAGATGTGGTTTGGGGGAGAAACACATTGTGGGTACTGCAGAGGAAGGGAGTCCTGGAGCTAAAGAGTTGTAGTATACTAAGTAAAATAAATCAGAGAAAAACAAATACTGTATGATTTCACTGATATGAAATTTAAGAAACAAATATGAATGTAGGGGGGGGAAAGAGAAAAGACTTTTTAAAAAAGAAAAGATTTATTTGAGAGAGCAAGAGAGAACATGAATGGGAGGGGCAAAAAGAGAGGGAGAGAAAATCTCAAGCAGACTCCTGCTGAGCTTGGAGCCCAACTCTGGGCTCAATCATATGACCCTAAAATCACAACCTAAGCTGAAACAAAGAGTTGGATGCTTAACTAACTGTGCCACCCAGATACACCTACAGACTCTCAACTATAGAGAATAAATTGTAGGTTGCTTGAGAGGGAGGGAGGAGTTAAATGGGTGATAGGTATTAAGGAGTGCACTTGTTGAGATGAGCACTGGGTATTGTACGTAAGTAATGAATCACTAAATTCTATACCTGAAACTAGTATTATACCATGTACTAACTAATGGAATTTAAATAAAAACTTGAAAGAAAAGAATCATTGTGTTAGGTACTCATGACTACAGTTTGCTTTGCATACATCTACATCTCAAAGGGATGAAAAAATGGTCAGGAACCATTGATTTTTAGTTTTCTCATAATTGTAAAAACTAATTGAGGACAAAGGTTAGGAATTGCATGGAAAGAGGAAAATCTGAGAGTTAAAGCAAAGAGAGACATATGCACTGAGCCTCTACCCAAAAACATCTTTGGTAAGTCTTCCATCTAGTCTGCTTAGGGAATTATTTCTGACATAATAAGGGATGTTAAGCAGAAAGGAAGATTCAGTAGTCTTTTCTTGAAACCATGTCTGCTACAGAATGAGGAATAACTATCATGTCCTGTAGTGGACATTTAACTAAACGTAAGTAGGATTGTAACTATTAGATATTCAAATGCACACATAGGCACATGTATGAATATGGTGCTTACTATAGTTCAGGGTTCACCAATCCCAGTTTTCTTTTCTGCTGTACCAAGTCTTATGCTCTGATATTGAGAATCTAACAGATAATATCTCAAAATGGTCTGTCCTATTTTTGTAAGACTATAAAATGTTATTGCATGAGGGCACTATAGAAGTGCAGAGTAACTGAGATATAGATAGAGAAGCCTAAGAATGTTACTTTCCTGAGTTATCTCTAGGTTATTGTCAGCCCAAATTCATTTCCTGTGCAAATTTTGATAAAATTCATACATGCATACTTTTACTGGGCCATAATTTGCACAAATAGCCAATTAAATAATCACAGTTACTGCATAACCATAAAATATATAGATTTTTTTCATAATTTTATGTAATATCTAAAAGAAAAGGTAAAATGACGTATTATGCCCATAAATATTTTAAAATTTAGTAGAGGACACAGTACTAAAAATTAGATGTGCTAAAATTTGGACAAAAATGTGAACTATGTTTGAAAACATTTTTATGTATTTTAGAACTTAATGAAATCATTGAAGTTATCCTAATAATGAAAGTTGCAGAGGAAGTATTTGTTTTGTGTTTCTCAAGCATATGTTGCATATGTTTAGCATCTTGTTTTATCTTACTGTAGGCAGGACGAGTCCACAGAAGTATAGTTGAGTTTAGTATATTCAGTATATTATATAACAGTGTAGAGCGTAACTTAATAGTAAATAGTAAAAACATACGTTGGACATCTTGCTTTTTCTTGTACTTATTACTTTCCCAAATTTAAGGTAGCAGTGGGTCTTTAACAAAGGGTGAGGGGGCTTACTAGAGCTGTGGTGGTTACTTCATTTGATAATAGAGAGAAGGACAATTTGATTAATGTGGAGAAGTACGGATGAAGGGAGACACATGCTGATCATCTTAGTTTTTGTTTTGCTTTTGAACAAAGCAAATGTAAGGTGCCTTTTCTGCCAGTGAACTACTTGGTTAGAACATATAGAGTTCTGTGGACTTAAGAAGGTGAATTAAGCATTGCTTGATATTATTTTTTTCCTCTCACAGTTTCACTTATGGATTGGCATAACGTGAAAATGCCTCCAATAATATCCAAACCTTCTCATTTAGGGTTTGGTATGGCATCATGTCCAAGTGAATGTAAAATAAATGGTGATGATGAGAATAGTTTTTTTTTTTTTTTTTCATGAGGAATTCTCTTCATGCTTACACAGCACATTTTCCACAGGGGTTTCAGAGTCACTAGAAAATAGAAAACATACTTGAACTCTTACCATGTGATTTGTTTTTTTTTTTTTTTTGCCATTATTCTATTGTGAGTTTTACATGAATTTCAAAAAATTGATTCATTTGGCAAAGTGTAAAATCCTTTAAACATCGGGATGTAATATAACTGATTTTAATTGGTATATTTTAGTAGAGTAACGTGCATTAAATTTGAATGATAAACATTCCAAAGTTGTGAGCTAGGTTTTGGAGTTTTATGAATAGGGCTTGTTCACTATATATGTACTTACTATAATTTTTGTTGAATAGCAAGATATTTGTTATTGCATAGAGTGTTACCATAGCATCCTGAAAAATGTCTCTGTATCAGATATGTATGTTTGAATGTGTGGTAGTTTTATTTTGTACTCCTGAAAGCATGAATTTCTAAACATTTTCTTGGCGTCCTTTAAAAGTAAATCAGCAAAGGGGATGTCTGAGTGGCTCAATCAGTTAAGCATCTGACTTCTACTCAGGTCATGATCTCTGGGCCTCATTTTGGACTCTGCTCTCAGTGTGGAGTCTGCTTGTCCCTCTCTACCCCTCATTTCCCCACTCTTGCTCTCTCTCTTTCTCAAATAAATAAAATCTTTAAAAAAGAAAACAAAAAGTAAAAGTAAATCAACAAAAAAACTTTAAGGGGATCCCTGGGTGGCTCAGCGGTTTGGCGCCTGCCTTTGGCCCAGGGTGCGATCCTGGAGTCCCGGAATCGAGTCCCGCGTCAGGCTCCCGGCATGGAGCCTGCTTCTCCCTCTGCCTGTGTCTCTGCCTCTCTCTCTCTCTCTCTCTCTCTCTCTTTTTCTCTATCATAAATAAATAAAATCTTTTTTAAAAAACAAAACAAAACAAAAAAAAACTTTAAGTGGAAGTATCACTAAATCCTTGGGAGACAGGGATCAGGGATGGTGTATTCTGCCTCAGGAAAACACTGTCTAAAATAAGTATTGGTATAGTTACCAAGAGTTGCATTATCTTCTCACTTTCACATTATTAATGTTATATATCCTTTTCTTTCAGCTGGATATGCAAAGTGACCAGATAGCTGCCAATCTGCAAGCAGTTATCAGTGAAGTTTGTAAGCACAGACCACTCAGTTTGGGTAAGTGATTTGCTGGAGTACTTCCCTATTGCTCTGTGGTTCTTTAAAAATGTAAAATATTAAGAAAACAATGAAGTTAAGAGCAAGTACAGTATACAATAGCAGCAGTATTTTCTGGAAGCTGTTTAGTAGGCTAGGAACACATATAGTGCCCTTATTATTGCATTATGTGCCATGCATATTCTCTTTGCAATTTCACTCCTGGCTGGTTGCAGCCAAAAAAAGGGTTCATTATACTCAGTAGACTCTTTGTTTATAGACTTACTATTATAGGACTCTGTCAAGTTTAGTTTTATAACCAAGTGTATAATTAAAACACAATCTTAAGCTTTTTTTTTTTTTTTTAAACCTTCTTTGGGAGTTAAACACACTGGTGAATAAATACCTCATTGTTAATTCTGCTGTCGTAGATATGGCCATAGTTCTTAGTAATTGTATGTGTATGCATTCTTATATTCTATGAAGCACTTTAATTTCAGTATAGGATCTTCTGAGACTATGGCAGGAGTGGAATGATGAACAGTAAATCTCTAAAAGGAATATATCCTCTTTTTACAGTTTTTTAAATAGAAGTATAATTAACATATAATGTTCTTTTAGTTTCAAGTGTACAACATAGTAATTCAGCATTTGTATACATTGCAAATTGATCTTGATCGCCACCATAAGACTAGTAACCATCTGTCAACATACAAAGTTAATAAAATAATATTGACTGTATTCCGTGTGCTGTACATTACATCCTATGGACTTATTTCATAACTGAATGTTTCTACCTCTTGATCCCCTTCACCCATCTTGTTCCCTCCTCCAACTCTATACCCCCTTGGCACCCACCGCTCTGTTCTCCTTATCTGTGAGACGGGGTTTGGTTTGGTTTTGTTAGTTTGTTTTGTATTTTAGATTTCACTTATAAATGAAATCATTGGTATTTGTCTTTCTCTGTTGAATCATTTCATTTAGCATAGTGTCTTCAAGGTCCTTTAGTGCTTATTATTTATATTTATTTATATTTATTTATTTATATTATTTATATTTATTTATATTTATTTATATTTATCCCACTTACCCAAACAGAGTGGTCTGTGCTTACAAACTTCACTGATAACTGCTTGCAGATTGGCAGCTATCTGGTCACTTTGCATATCCAGCTGAAAGAAAAGGATATATAACAGAAAGATTTCATTCTTTAATATGCCTGAGTAGAATTCCACTGTGTGTGTGTGTGTGTGTGTGTGTGTATACCATATCTTCTTTATTCATTCATGTATAGGTGGACACTTAGGTTGTTTTCATATCTTGGCTATTATAAATATGCTGAAAGGAACATAGAGGTGTTTATATCTTTTCAAACCAGTGTGTTCATTTTCTTTAGATATACCCCAAAGTGGAATTGCTGGACTGTTCTTTTTTAAATTTTTCGAGGAATCCTCATACTGTTTTCCAGTGTCTGCACCAATTTACATTCCCACTAACAATGCATAAGGGTTCTCTTTTTCTCCACATCCTTTCCAACATGTTATTTTTGATAATACCCATTCTGACAGGTATGAGGTGATAACTCATACCACGGAACTGGTGGTATGGAACTCATACCATTGTGGTTTTGATTTGCATTTCCAATGATTAATGATGTTGAGTTTCTTTTCATGTGCCTGTTGTCCATTTGTATGTCTTTGGGAAACTGTCTACTTAGATTCTCTGCCCAATTTTAAGTTGGATTTTTTTGTTATTGAGTTATAGGAGTTCTTTATAAATTTTGGATATTAACCCCTTATTGGATATATGATTTGCAGATACCTTCTTTTGTTCAGTAAGTTGCCTTTTCATTTTGTTGATAGTGTCCTTTGCTCTGCAGAACTTTCTAGTTTAATATAGTCCCACTTGTTTATTTTTATTTTTTTTGCCCTTTGTAGTCATCCTAAGAAAAAAAAACTGCTAAGACCTATGTTGAGGAGCTTATGACTCGTGTTTTCTTCTAGCAGTTTTATGGTTTCAGGTCTTACTTTCAATTTTTCAATTTCTTTGAGTTAATTTTTGTATGTGGTGTGAGGTATTGGTCCAGTTTTCCCACACCATTTATTAAAGAGACTGTCTTTCCTCCATTGTATATATCCTTGCTTCCTTTGTTCTGAATTGACTATATG
Source organism: Vulpes vulpes (assembly GCF_048418805.1). Lineage (NCBI taxonomy): Eukaryota > Metazoa > Chordata > Mammalia > Carnivora > Canidae > Vulpes > Vulpes vulpes. The sequence continues at coordinate 2,532,585 of NW_027325780.1, read as the reverse complement.
TGTGTGGCTTTATTTCTGGTCCCTCTGTCTTCTTCTATCAATCCATATGTCTTTTTTTTTTGTATATTTTTTATTGGAGTTCGATTTGCCAAATATCGCATAATAACCAGAGCTCATCCTATCAAGTGCCCCCCTCAGTGCCCGAAACCCAGTTGTACCATCCCCATGCCCACCTCTCTTCCACTGCCCCTTGTTCGTTTCCCAGAGTTAGGAGTCTCTCATGTTCTGTCACCCTCTCTGATATTTCCCGCTCATTTTCTCTCCTTTCCCCTATAATCCTTTTACTATTTTCTATATTCTCCGAATGAATGAGACCATATAATGTTTGTCCTTCTCCAATTGACTCACTTCACTCAGCATAATACCCTCCAGTTCTATCCACATCAAAGCAAATGTTGGGTATTTGTCGTTTCTGATGGCTGAGTAATATTCCATGGTTATATATAGACCACATCTTCTTTATCCATTCATCTGTCGATGAATTTAAATTTAAATGAATTTAAAGGAGTGTGGCTCCTTCCACAGCTTGGCTATTGTGGACATTGCTGCTATAAACATTGGGGTGCAGGTGTTCCGGTGTTTCACTGCATAGGTATCTTTGGGGTAAATCCCCAGCAGTGCAATTGCTGGGTCATAGGGTAGCTCTATTTTTAACTCTTTGAGGAACCTCCACTCAATTTTCCAAAGTGGCTGTACCAGTTCACATTCCCACCAACAGTGAAAGAGGGTCCCCCTTTCTCCACATCCTCTCCAACATTTGTTGTTTCCTGTCTTATTAATTTTCCCCATTCTCACTGGTGTGAGGTGGTATCTCATTGTGGTTTTGATTTGTATTTCCCTGATGGCAAGGGATGCGGAGCATTTTCTCATGTGCTTGATGGCCATGTGTATGTCTTCTTTGGTGAAATTTCTGTTCATGACTTTTGCCCATTTCATGATTGGATTGTTTGTTTCTTTGCTGTTGAGTTTAATAAGTTCTTTATAGATCTTGGAAACTAGCCCTTTATCTGATACGTCATTTGCAAATATCTTCTCCCATTCTGTAGGTTGTCTTTTAGTTTTGTTGACTGTTTCTTTTGCTGTGCAGAAGCTTTTTATCTTGAGTAAGTCCCAATAATTCATTTTTGCTTTTGTTTCCCTTGCCTTCATAGATGTGTCTTGCAAGAAGTTGCTGTGTCCAAGTTTAAAAAGGGTGTTGCCTGTGTTGTCCTCTAGGATTTTGATGGAATCTTGTCTCACATTTAGACCTTTCATCCATTTTGAGTTTATCTTTGTGTATGGTTAAGAGAATGGTCTAGTTTCATTCTTCTACACGTGGCTGTCCAAATTCCCAACACCATTTATTGAAGAGACTGTCCTTTTTCCGTGGATAGTCTTTCCTGCTTTGTCGAATATTAGTTGACCATAGAGTTGAGGGCCCATTTCTGGGTTTTCTATTCTGTTCCATTGATCTCTGTGTCTGTTTTTTGTGCCAGTACCACACTGTCTTGATTACCACAGCTTTGTAGTACAACTTGAAATCCGGCATTGTGATGCCTCTGGCATTGGTTTTCTTTTTCAATATTCCCCTGGCTATTCAGGGTCTTTTCTGATTCCACACAAATCTTAAGATGACTTGTTCCAACTCTCTGAAGAAAGTCCATGGTATTTTGATAGGGATTGCATTAAATGTGTCAGTTGCCCTGGGTAGTGTTGACATTTTCACAATGTTAATTCTTCAATCCATGAGCGTGGAATATTTTTCCATCTCTTTGTGTCTTCCTCAATTTCTTTCAGAATTGTTCTGTAGGTTTTAGGGTATAGATCCTTTACCTCTTTGATTAGGTTTATTCCTAGGTATCTTATGTTTTTGGTTGCAATTGTAAATGGGACTGACTCCTTAATTTCTCTTTCTTCAGTCTCATTGTTAGTGTATAGAAATGCCACTGATTTCTGGGCATTGATTTTGTATTCTGCCACGCTGCCGAATTGCTGTATGAGTTTTAGCAGTCTTGGGGTGGAGCCTTTTGGGTTTTCTATATATAGTACCATGTCATTTGCAAAGAGGGAGAGTTTGACTTCTTCTTTGCCAATTTGAATGCCTTTTATTTCTTTTTGTTGTCTGATTGCTGAGGCGAGGACTTCTAGTACTGTTGACTAGCAGTGGTGAGAGTGGACATCCCTGTCATGTTCCTGATCTTAGGGGAAAGGCTCCCAGTGTTTTCCCATTGAGAATGATGTTTGCTGTGGGCTTTTCATCGATGGCTTTTAAGACGCTGGGGAATATGCCCTCTATCCCTACACTCTGAAGAGTTTTGATCAGGAATGGATGCTGTATTTTGTCAAATGTTTTCTCTGTATATATTGAGAGGATCATATGGTTCTTGTTTTTTTCTCTTATTGATGTGATCTATCACATTAATTGTTTTACGAATGTTGAAACAGCCTTGTATACCGGGGACAAATCCCACTTGGTCAGGGTGAATAATCTTCTTAATGTACTGTTGGATCCTATTGGCTAGTATCTTTTTCTTTTCAACAGTCAACTTTTATTGGATAATAATTGTGAATTAGGTAATGGAAGGATTCAAGGATGCCAGGCAAAAGTCATGGTCAGGAATGCCAAATGTGCTTCCGCACTGGGCCCTCTTCAGTGGTACTTGCGTAGCTGTTTTGTTTGAGCTCCTTTTAAGAACAAAAGTAGTTGAACAGCACATAAGCAACCAGTACCATAGAAATCCCAGTGATGACCCCTACTTCACATTGAATACTTGTTGTAATACCGGTAGTAACCTCTTTGAAATGCTCCAAAAATGCCCTAAGGGGTGAAATCCCAGATCAGTATCCAGCCTGGCAGCTCTCCTAGTTTCACCTCCATGAGCTTCTTTTCCTTCACTGGTTCGGATGACGCCATCTTGGAGTCCTGGGTGTCCTATTGGCTAGTCTCTTGTTGAGAATTTTTGCATCTGTGTTCATCAGGGATATTGGTCTATAATTCTCCTTTTTGGTGGGGTCTTTGTCTGGTTTTGGAATTAAGGTGATGCTGGCCTCATAGAACGAGTTTGGAAGGGTTCTGTCCCTTTCTATCTTTTGGAACAGCTTTAGTAGAATAGGTATGTTTCTTCTTTAAACGTTTGATAGAATTCCCCTGGGAAGCCATCTGGTCCTGGGCGTTTGTACTTTGGGAGGTTTTTGATAACTGCTTCAATTTCCATGCTGGTTATTGGCCTGTTCAGGTTTTCTATTTCTTCCTGTTCCAGTTTTGGTAGTTTAAGGTTTTCCAGAAATGCGTCCATTTCTTCTAGATTGCCTAATTTATTAGCCTATAGCTGTTCATAATACGTATTCAAAACCGTTTGTATTTCCTTAGAATTGGTTGTGATCTCTCCTTTTTCATTTATGATTTTATTAATTTGAGTTGTTTCTTTTTTGTTTTTAATAAGGCTGGCTAATAGTTTATCTATCTTATTAATTTATTCAAAGAACCAACTTCTGGTTTGGTGATCTGTTCTACAGTTCTTCTGGTCTCTGTTTCATTGAGTTCTGCTCGTATCTTTTTTTTTTTTTTTTTTTAAGATTTATTCATTCATTCATTCATTCAGAGAGAGAGAGAGTCAGAGACACAGGCAGAGGGAGAAGTAGGCTCCATGCAGGAAGCCTGACGCGGGACTCAATCCCGAGTCTCCAGGATCACACCCTGGGCGGCAGATGGCGCTAAACTCCTGTGCCACCCGGTTTGCCCTGCTCGTATCTTTATTAATTCTCTTCTTCTGCTAGGTGTAGGTTTTATTTGCTGTTTTTTCTCCAGTTCCTTTACGTGCAAGGTTAGCTTGTGTATTTGAGTTTTTTTCCAATTTTTTGAGGGAGGCTTGTATTGCAATGTATTTCCCTCTCAGGACTGCTTTCGCTGTATCCCAAAGATTTTGAACGGTTGTATCTTCATTCTCATTAGTTTTCATGAATCTTTTTAATTCTTCTCTAATTTCCTGGTTGACCCTTTCATCTTTTAGCAGCATGGTCTTTTACCTCCATGTGTTTCAATTTCTTCCAAATTTCTTCTTGTGATTGAGTTCTAGTTTCAAAGCATTATGGTCTGAAAATATGCAGGGGACAATCCCAATCTTTAGGTATCGGTTAAGACCTGATTTGTGACCCAGTATGTGGTCTATTCTGGATGAAGTTCCATGTGCACTTGAGAAGAATTTGTGTATTCAGTTGCATTTGGATGTAAAGTTCTGTAAATATCTGTGAAATCCATCTGGTCCACTGTATCATTTAAAGCTCTCATTTCTTTGGAGATGTGCTTAGAAGATCAGTCATTTGTAGAAACCACCATGTTGAAGTCTCCCAGTATAAGTACATTGTTATCTAAGTATGTCTTAACTTTGGTTATTAATTGATATACTTGGCAGCTCCCACATTAGGGGCATAAATATTCATGATTGTTAGGTCCTCTTGTTGGGTACATCCTTTAAGTATGATATAGTGTCCCTCTTCATCTCTTACTACAGTCTTTGGAATAAACTTTAATTTATCTGACATAAGGATGGCTACCCCAGCTTTCTTTTGAGGACCATTTGAGTGGTAAATGGTTCTCCAACCTTTCATTTTCAGGCTGTAGGTGTCCTTAGGTCTAAAATGGGTCTCTTGTAGACAGCAGATAGATGGATCTTGCTTTTTTATCCAGTCTGAAACCCTGCGTCTTTTGATGGGATCATTAAGCCCATTCACGTCCAGAGTTACTATTGAAAGATATGAATTTAGTGTCATCATGATACCTATTCAGTCCCTGTTTTTGTGGGTTGTTTCTTTGGGCGTCCTCTTTCTTTTACAGGATCCCCCTTAATATTTCTTGCAGAGCTAGTTTGGTGGTCACATATTCTTTCAGTTTCTGCCTATCTTGGAAGCTCTTTATCTCTCCTCCTATTCTGAATGAGAGCCATGCTGGATAGAGTATTCTTGGCTGCATGTTCTTCTGATTTAGGACCCTGAATATATCCTGGCAGCCCTTTCTGGCCTGCCAGGTCTCTGTGGAGGGGTCTGCTGTTAATCTCATATTTCTCCCCATGTAAGTTAGGGATCTCTAGTCTCTTGCTGCTTTAAGGATTTTCTCTTTATCTTTGGAATTTGCAAGTTTCGCTATTAAATGTCAAGGTATTGAACAGTTTTTATTGATCTTGGCGGGGGACCTGTCTATCTCCTGGATCTGAATGCCTGTTTCCCTCCCCAAATTAGGGAAATTCTCAGCTATAATTTGTTCAAATATGCTTTCTGGTCCTCTGTCCCTCTCGGTGCCCTCTAGAACCCCAATTATACATAGATTTTTTCCTTCTGAGGCTGACATTTATTTTCCTTAGCCTTTCCTCATGATCTTTTTTTTTTTTTCTCTTTTTTCCTCAGCTTTCTTCCTTGCCATCAACTTGTCTTCTATGTCACTCACTCTCTTCTACCTCATCAACCCTCAACCAGTTTGGATTGCATCTCATTTAATTGATTTTTAATTTTGGCCTGATTAGATCTAAATTCTGCAGCCATGAAATCTCTTGATTCCTTTATGCATTTTTCCAGATCCACCAGTAGCTTTATAATTGTGCTTCTGAATTGGCTTTCTGACATCGAATTGTAATCCAAATTCTGTAACTCTGTGGGAGAGAGTACTGTTTCTGATTCTTTCTTTTGTGGTGAGTTCTTCTTTCTAGTCCTTTTGCTCAGTGCAGAGTGGCTATATGAGCAGGCTGTGTCAAGAATATCAACCATGACTTAAGTAAATTTCACCCTTGATGATTCTGCCAAGGTCAGAGACCAGAAATTGAAAACAAAGATTAGAACGAAATAAAACACAAAAGGACCACTAAAGTGAAAAACAAATTTTAAAACAAAGTAGTAAAAAAAGGCCGAAATCCTAAAGAAGAGAGAGAAAAAAGAAGGAGGAGGAGGAGGAAAAAGAAGAAAGAAGAAGAAAAAAGAAAAAAAAAGGAGGGGAGGACTGGGAGATGGTGGTGGTGATGAAGTTGTAGTGGAGGGAGAATGTAGTCTACCTGAGGGGTTTAGAGGATGATCCTCTTGTTTCTGAGTATATTAAGTTCTGTATGTTAGAAGATGCTTAGTCCCAAATTTATATAAACCAGAACTAATGTGGAGGGCCCCAACATAGACCACCAAAACATAAATGAGATAAAAGAGGGGGCAGAATGGAAATGAGGAATCTCACAGAATGAACCAGCACAGTATACCACTTGGTTCTGGGTGCATACTGGTCATGTTTTAGAAGGTTATATTAACTTCCACCATTATAGAACAAAATGAGGCAGAGGAAACAAGAAACACAAACAAACAAACAAAAAAACATATCTTGTATATCTCCCAAAATTAAGTTGAGTATGTTGAAAGGAATCTAGAAGTGGAAAATATATGTGGGACCTCTAATTGTATGAAAGTCATAAAAAAAGAATCTTAAAAATGAAGAGGTGGTAAAACATTGTAATTAGGGTGGGAAAAGAGAAAAAAACATTGGAAATTTTGCAGTCTGATATAAAAACGAGTTGTACTGGAAAAAGGAAGAAAAAAAAATCGGGGTACCCTCTGGTTCTATATACTGTAACTCCCTTGACTGACTTCCCCTGGAGCTTTCCATTGCTGCTTAGTGAAGAACTTGCTCTTCCCCTGTCCTTCAGCTGGTCTTTCGGGTGAGGGGCCTGCTGTGCTGATTCTCAGGTGTGTGCACCTGGGGGAGCTGCCCCGCCCCCTGCCGGCTGCTGGGCTCAGTGAGGCCCCTGTTGTTCTCTGGCAGCCGCCTCTCCCAGGCACACGGTGACACCAGGAGGAATAACAACACTGGCAGCGGCCAGCTCTCCAGACCTTGAGTCAGCTCCCCGCAGGAACCACTGCCTTCTCCCAGTCCACGCTGGACTACATGCTCCCTGCCTGGGGTGGGGGGTGAGGAGGCACTGACCTGCACAGCTTGGGGGCACCCAGCGGCAAGAGCGTCCTCGCTGTCCTGTGCCCTCCCTGCCTCCGTGTGTCCTGGGGGAGCGCAGGATCGTGGGCTGTGTCCCCCCAGCGCCCTGGGATCCAGGGCCTTTGCTGCTGGAATCACGCACCTGGGGCCATGGCTCCTGAAGGCAGCAGGGCGCAGCTCCCCCCGCCCCGGAGCCCCCTGACCCACCGGCATCTCCCCATGGTCCTGCCCCATGCGGGCTCTAGCCCTTCAACAAGATTAGCCATGGTGTGCGCGGTGCGCTCTCTCCCGGGCGCACTTCCTCTATTAATGACTCTGGGAAACTGGAAGCTCCACTGCCCCTCCTGCAATTCTGCCCTATTTCCCTGCTGAGCTCCTGTTTCCCTGCTGAGCGCCTTTTCGTCAGTCAGGGAAGAATCCTGGTGCGCATTTTTTCAAGTTTCGGTGTCCCCGGGGCTGGGCTCTCCTATCCCGGAGGCTCTCACGGCCCCCCTTAGCCTGGCTCCTCGTGCCCCCCCCCCCCCCACCTGATTCTTCTTTATTATTTTTCTGCCTTCCTACCTTGTTAGAAGCAAAAACCCTTCTCTCTATAGCATTCCAGCTGTTCTTTCTTTAAATCTCAGGTTGAATTCATAGGTTTTCAGGACGGTTTGGAAGTTACCTAGGTTTGTTGGTGGGGCCAAGTGAGTTGCACTTACTCCTCTACCATCTTGCCCTCCCCTCCCATATGTCTTTTTATGTCAATACCATCCTGTTTTATTTTTTTTTAAGATTTATTTATTATTCATAGAGACACACAGAGAGAGAGAGAGAGAGAGAGAGAGAGAGAGAGGCAGTGACACAGGCAGAGGGAGAAGCAGGCTCCATGCAGGGAACCTGACGTGGGACTCGATCTGGGACTCCAGGGTGACACCCTGGGCTGCAGGCGGCACCAAACCACTGAGCAACCCGGGCTGCCCTGGCTTTGTTCTTTGTTAGGATTGTTTTGGCTACTCAGGGTAGCCAAACAAATTTTGTGGTTCCATACAAATTTTAGAGTTATTTGTTCTATTTCTGAACAATACCATTGAAATTCTGATAGAGATTGCATTTAATTTGTAGATCGCTTTGGGTAATGTACATTCTAAAAATATTAATTCTTCTAATCCGTGTGCATGGAATATCTATTTCTTTGTATCATCTTCAATTTCTTCTATTACTGTCTTACAGTGTTCAGTGTAATCTTTCACCTTCCTTATTAGATTTATTCCTAGGTATTTTATTCTTTTCAATATGATTGTAATGGGATTGTTACCTTAATTTCTCTTTGTGATATTTTGTTGTTAATGTCTAGAAACAGCTGATTTTTGTATATTCATTTTGTACCCTGTCACTTGATTGAATTTGTCTATTGGTTCTAACAGTTTTTTGTGTAATCTTTATCTTTTTTATATATAATCTTGTTTTATGTATTTTGGTGCTTTTATGTTGGGTGCATAGATATTTACACATGCTGTATCTTCTTTTCTTTTTAGATTTTATTTATTCGTGACAGAGAGAGGCAGAGACATAGGCAGAGGGAGAAGCAGGCTCCCTCGGGAGCCTGTTGTGGGACTCGATCCTGGGACTTTGGGATCACGCCCTGAGCCAAAGGCAGATGCTTAACTGCTGAGAAACCCAGGCATCCCTATACATGCTATATCTTCTTGCCAGGTTGACCCTTTCATCATTATATAGTTTGCCCTTCTTTTACTACAGTCTGTTTTAAAATCTATTTTGTTGGATAAGCCTAGCTACACCAGCTTTTTGTTTGTTTCCATTTGCATAGAATATCTTTTTTCTCAGTTTTTACTTTACTCAGTTATTACTTCTAAGCTTAGTTTCTTGTAGGCAGAGTATAGATGAGTCTTGTTTTTTGTTTTTGTTTTTAAATCCATTCAGCCACTCTCTTCTGATTGAAGGATTTAGTCCATTTACATCTAAAGTAATTATTGATAGGTGTGTAGTTATTTCCTTTTTTTTTTAAAGATTGTATTTATTTATTCATGAGAGACACACAGAGAGAGAGGCATAGGCAGAGGGAGCAGCAGGCTTCCCTAAAGAAGCCCAATGTGGGACTCGATCCCAGATCCCAGGATCATGCCCTGAGCCAAAGGCAGATGCTAAAAAAAAAACAAAAAAACAAAGGCAGATGCTTAACCGCTGAGCTACCCAGCCATCCCTGCTTATTGCCATTTTGTTAATTGTTTTCTGAGTGTTTTTGTTGTTCCTCTGTCTCTTTTGATTTGATAGTTTTCTAAGATTTTATTTATTTGAGAGAGAGAGAGTGAGAGAGGGAGCAAGCATGAGTGGGAGCAAGGTAGAGGTAGAAGACTCCCTACTGAGCAGGGAGCCTGATGCAGGACTTGATCTCAGTGCTCTAGGATCATGACCTGAGCCAAAGGCAGATCCCTAACTAACTGAGCCACCCCAGCACCCTGGGAAATCTACAGTTTTTTTCCACCCTCTGTATTTTATGGTTTTTATGTCACATTTTACACTTTTTCGTTTTATATATCCCTTAACTAATTATTATAGTTTTAGTTTTACTACTTTTGTCTTTTGACTTTTATGCTAGCCATATAGGTGAGTAAATGCACTACTTTTACAATATTTACATTTTCCAGTGAGATTCTTTTTACTTTAGTATGTTTTCTTGTCATTATTAGTACTATTTCATTTCAGTTTAAAGAAGTCCTTTTGACATTTCTTAATAAGATTAGTTTAGTGATTATGAACTCCTTTAGCTTTTACTTATCTGAAAAACTCTATCTCTCCTTCTATTTTGAATAATTTTGCTTGGTAGAGTATTACTGCTTGTAGGTTTTTTCCTTTAAGCACCTTGAATATGTCCTGCCCTTTACTCTTGGCCTTCAAAGTTTCCTCTGAAAAATTTGCTGATAGCCTTATGGGGTTTCCTTTGTGTGTATCAAGTTGTTTTTTTCCTGCTACTTTTAACTTTAACTTTTGACATTTTAATTTTAATGTGTCTTGGTGTGAATCTCTTTGGTTTTGTCTTATTTGGAACTTTCTGACCTTCTTGGATTTGGATGTTGATGTCCTTCCTCAAGTTAGGGTTTTCAGTTATTATTTCTTTGTTATAAGTTTTCTGCCTGTTTATTTTCTTTATGGAACCCCTATAATGAGAATATTATTTTGCTTGGTGTTGTCCTATGTATTCCTTAAGCTATTTTCACGATTTAAAATTCTTTTTTTGTTTGTTTGTTTCCCTGTCTGGGTGAGTCCATTGTTGCGTCTTACAGGTTGCTGCTATGTTCTTCATCCAGGTGCTATTGAACCCTTCCAGTGTATTTTTCATTTCAGTAATTTTATTCTTCAGCTCTGATTTTTGTTTGGTACTTTCATATATTTTGTCTCTCTTTGTTGAAGTTCTCCTTATGTTTATTTATTCTTCTGAGTGAGCATCTTTATGACCATTACTTTGATCTCTTTATCAGATAGATTACTTATCTCCATTTCATTAAGGTCTTTTTCTCAGGTTTTTCCTTGTTCTTTCATTTGGAACATATTTCTTTACCTCCAATTTTGGCCTGATTTTGTGTGTTTCTATGTATTACTTGAGGGAGTGGTAGATTTGTTACTTTCTTTGGTTTCTACTTCTGTAGGCAACAAGATTTGTTGGCCATGTACAAGATTTTCTGTGGTGCTTAGCTGTAGGAGGGAGCCACGTGCTCAAGGGATATCCCCTGTGTGGGCTTCACACACTTGCCAGCTGTATGTAGGGTGCTTGTCTATTTGTGGCATGGTAGGAATGAAGGAATGGGGGTGGGGGTTCACCTGGCTGACTGTGTAACAGGCTATATTTTTGGTTGGGGCTGGCCACCTGGCTGGTTGTGATTTGACTGCAACACAGCAGGGTAGTGGTACATGGGACTCTTGACCACCAGCTGTGCTGTGGCTATGGCATGTGGGGGCAGAGCATGCCCAGTGGCACTAGTAGGTTAGAGTGGCATTGCCAACATGACTCTTCCAGCATTAGCATTAGCGAAGTCAAATGATATTGCAAAAATTGCCTCAACCTGCACTTTCATCCCCAGAGAGAGAGTCTCAATAGGTTCCTGCATTCTAGCAGTTGCTTTAAGATAATAAGTGGGTTTCCTTCACATATGGTCTAGACACTTCTCAAACTGCTTCTTTTGCACCAGTTGTGGAGTGAGTGAGTTTGTGTGTGAGCCCTTTAAGAGCAAGTTCTCTGCTCTTCCCAGTTCTGGGGTTCTGAATGCACTGTTGGTTTTCAAATTCATATATTTTGGGAGCTCATCTCTCTGGTACAGGACACAGTGCTTGGGATGCCTGGTGTGGGAGACAAAGCCCTTGGTCCTCAGGGAAAAGTACTGTATTTTTGAGATCCCTCCTAATTGATGATCGCCTTGCCTGGCATGGTGTTTTTGCAGAGTGTTGTCTCTGACTTTCCCATGTGTCTCAGTGCAGCCCTTTTATCCTTTGTTGTGAAGATGCTGCTCATCTAGTCTTCAGGACTTTTTCGAGGAATTTGTTCCATATATAGTTGTAAATTTATTGTGTCTGTGGGAGGAGATGAGTTAAGGATCTTCTTAAGCTGTCATCTTGAACTATCTCCCATCTTTTTTTTTTTTTTTTTGACAATTTAAATGAAGTGCCTTAATTGTTCTTATGAAAAGCTATTTAATTTTTAAGGAATTGTGCTAAATGTTCAGTAACACAAAGTAGCATCAGTACTGTTTCATATAAATATTTAGAATATGGCCATCAAGTGTAAATATCACCACCTGCTCCCTTCACTTTCAGCTCTGCAGTAAAATAAATTCTGGGTGGTCATTTTCTGGAAGAGAGAAATGAATTATTACAGAATATGTAGTTTTAATGATAAAATTCTAATATGCTACTGTACAGTTAGTCTTCTACTTTAGAGATGAGATGATCTTTATAATTCACAATATTAATTCAGTTATATAAATACTTTAAAAGTAGAAAATATAACATGAGTTTTAAAAGGTTTGTTGTATGTTTCTATTTGCTCATTATATATCTATGAAATAAAACAAAAGTTGATTCTTTGTTTCCAGGACCTTTCGTGGTACGAGCTTTCCTTCGTACTTCAACAAGTGAAGGTTTATTACTAAAGATCAAGCCATTGTTGCCTAAAGAAGTAGAAACCGAAGAAAGTAACAAAGAAGATGCGTGAAAAATGTTATTAAATTATTTTCAGTGGATTAAGAAGCAACAGAGGAAATTATAAAGCTGTATAATTTCTATATTTGGTGTCTTGTTATTTCTCAGTCATCGTGTTTGACAGTGAATTTTAACACTTGGAAAATCTTACAACAACACTTTCCAAAATAAAAGAAAATTTTCTCTCTCTGAACCTATATTTTAAATCCTATTAAATTGTCTTCTTTAGAATTTAGATTCTGCATGCTGGTAATTATAGCGGCAATATCTAGCTTAATAACTTTCCCTTGAGAGCCATACTGTCTGGGGAAAAGTAATATTCTCAACTTTTGTAAGATAGAAAATGGCAGAGTCGTGAGCTATATCACAAATTTGACTATTTTCTTTTTCTTTCTTTTTTTTAAATTTTTACTTATTTATGATAGACACAGAGAGAGAGAGAGAGGGGCAGAGACATAGGCAGAGGGAGAAGCAGGCTCCATGCACCGGGAGCCTGACGTGGGATTCGATCCCGGGTCTCCAGGATCGTGCCCTGGGCCAAAGGCAGGCGCCAAACCGCTGCACCACCCAGGGATCCCAAATTTGACTATTTTCTAAAGAAAAAGTATGGCAAGTGTTCATTCTAAGAATTTTAAATGTGACTTGTGATAGCGTGAACATAGAAAATGACTAAGACATTAAAACATGTGAGTGGGAAATAGTTTTTCCTTTTAGGAATTAATTTATAATATTTGTGGGGCTTTATAATGACAACACTCTATAATTTAATGGTGCTTTACAATATACATATAGTGTATAGTGTTTTCACTATACTTCATATACTTAACCTCATTTGATCTTGAATTCCTTTACTTAACAGCAAGTAATAGGTTTGGATAGTGTTTGTTGAATGAACATCCCATGATGTGGATAGAACAACTTCATCGAATGGAGAAGTATCAGGCTAGGAAGTTGAGTGTATTTCATCAAGTGTCCGTTTGCAAAGTGGTGTTGGTCTTTATGTATTTACTGGCAGGTGACAAAATGGAAAACATAAGGATAAGTTTGAGATGCAGTTGCCCACTGTCCTTTCTTTGGAATGATTTCCTTTACCCAAAGACTATCTTCAGACTTTTCTTTTCTTTTCTTTTCTTTTTTCTTTTCTTTTCTTTTCTTTTCTTTTTTGTTCTCTTCTTTCTTTTTCAGATGTTCAAATGCTGCTTCTTTCATGAAATAATAGCATTGATAAATTTGTTGGTGGGTTTTAGTAACACCCACTTTGTAAAGAGTATTTTGGCAGCTTCCAAATTGTTTTTGAAATAGAAGTGGATGGAGGAGTCCAAATGACTGTGAGCAACCATTGTACCTTAGTAAGCTTTTTTCCACAGGAAAATTAAAATTTGAGGGCTATTTACCTAAAACAATTTTAACATTAACTGTAAAATAGTAATAGCAGTTATCTTCTGAGTGCCTACTACCAGCTTATGCTTTATATGCATCCTCTCATTTCATCCTCATAACAGTTCACTGAAGGAGGGTTGGTACTCCTACTTACAGATAATGAAATTGAAACCTCTGTGAGCTCCCCTAAACTAAGACTCAAACCTAGATCTGTCTGAGTTTGAAGTCTGTTCTCTTAACCATTAGGGTATTTTATCTTCTTTTTATATATTCTAAGATAAATTGGACTGTTTAGCTGAACAGTTTAAAATTGTGAGAACATTGGATAATTATGTCTTAGTATCTCTGGTTATGGCAGAGCTGAAGTGAAGAAAGTAGAAATAAAAGGGTTATGGTATGGAAGGAGTGGTATGGTATGGAAGGAGTGGTATGAGAAAAGAGTGGTGTAGGTTAGGGAGACAAAAAGATATTTACTTGTTTTCCCTAGTTACTATCTTTTGAAGGCTTACTGATTAGTCATTATTTGAAGATCCTAATTCAGAGTAGAAGCTGTATTTTATATTTGTGGATCTTATTCTGATGAGTAGATTAAGTGTACTCTTATGATGGAAAGTTTTAAAAACACTAATAATTATAAAAAATCTCATAATCCAACTAAGAGATAACGAGCATTAATATTTTGGTGCTTTATATTGTCTTTTTCACTTGACAGAGAGAAAGAGAACATACACATGATGCTATAAAGTAAGCATTTTTCCATATTATTTGAAATCTCATGTAGAAAGCATCATTTTAATGGTTGAGCAATATTCCATCCTGTCCTGTAATTTATGGAATCATTTCTTAATTGTCGGACATTTAAATCACTCTCAGATCCCCCTTCTCTGTTATTTACAATGCTTTGGAGAAAATCTTTGAGTGTATTTTCCTCTCTAGTCCTAGCAGTGACATCCTGGGTTAAAAGGTATGATATGGCTAGAAGTCTTAATTGTGTCTTAGGTGCTTTTGTGATCAGAACAAACCAGAACAAGGAAGTATGGTTGGAAAATTTGCTCTAGGCAAGAACATTCAAGGGTTTTATTAACATTAAGGGATAAATTATTCCCTACTCTTTCATTAAGAATTTTTCCTTTTGGCTAACTAGAACTAATGTTGAGTGTTTATAATGATATGTTTCTAGAAAATAAAATTGTACTAGATTACCCTTAATGTAAATGTCTTTCTCTTTTGCATTATTATTATCGTCATATTTTCATAGAGAACAGAGAATTCAATCTTACATTTAAAGAGATTAAAAACTTAAAAATTTTATATTAAATACCAGTGATATTCAGACTTTAGCCTGTATTCAAATCACCTGGTGGGCTCACAATCACGAATCTCTGGGCTCTGCTTAGCAGTCTTGGGTGAACCTTTAAAATGTACATTTCTAACAAATTCCCAGGTGGTGATGTTGCTGTTTCATGGATAACACTTTGAGAACCCCTGTTATTTTCTATTGGCTTTTTAAATTCTGGCTAGATAAAAAACAACTCTGGCTGTGGTACCACCAACAATTTATTTAAAAACTCCAGGGGAGGGATCCCTGGGTGCCTCAGCTGTTTGGCACCTGCCTTCTGCCCAGGGCGTGATCCTGGAGTCTCGAGGATCGAGTCCCACATCAGGCTCTCTGCTTGGAGCCTGCTTCTCCCTCTGCCTGTGTCTCTGCCTCTGTGTGTGTGTGTGTGTGTCTCATGAATAAATAAATAAAATATTAAAAAAATAAAAACTCCAGGTGCACCTGTCTGGCTCAGTCGGTAGAGCATGTGACTCTTAATTTCTGGGTTGTGAGTTCAACCCCTGTGTTGGGTGGGCATGGAGCCTACTCAAAAAAAAAAAGTCACAGGTAATACTGATGCACCAGGATCAAGAATCACTGGTATATGCAATTAGCTAGGTTATTTTTAAAAAAGTAAAATTTGCAATAAAAGTTGCAATTTTAGGGCAGCCCGGGTGGCTCAGCGGTTTAGCACCTGCCTTCAGCCCAGGGCGTGATCCTGGAGACCCAGGGTCTTTATAATGACAACACTATAATGACCATGCACTCTCCCTGCATGGAGCCTGCTTCTCCCTCTGCCTGTGTCTCTGTCTCCCTCTCTCTGTCTCTCCTGAGTAAATAAATAATCTTAAAAAAAAATAAGTTGCAATTTTAAGAACAGGTAATAAAAAGCTAATGCACCAAATTTAAGAGCCAGGACTGGGATGCCTGGGTGGCTCAGCGGTTAAGCAACTGCCTTTGGCTCAGGGCATGATCCTGGAGATCTGGGATTGAGTCCCACATCGGGCTTCCTGCATGGAGCCTGCTTCTCCCTCTGCCTGTGTCTCTGCCTCTCTCTGTGTGTCTCTCATGAATAAATAAATAAAATCTTAAAAAAAAAAAAGCCAGGACTAATTTATAGGTTTTTGATTTATCTCTATGTGTAAGTAATTTAAATTCTGGGTTCTCAGTGTATGAGAAAACAATTCAAAATCTAGGATCTTTCTTCTGTAAAATAAGGACATTGTAAAATGATACCACTATGCTTTTCTGACAAAGTATTTTTTGCAGGTGGCATTTCACGTTGTTAGAAGTTATTTAATAGAACGTTAATTAATATTACTAATATAAACATACATGTAAACATGAATTTAATGGTATTAGGATTATCACATGAAGGACCAGATGCTTTGCCTGGAGGAGGGAGGCAGGCACTTATTCAATAGTGATTTTTTCTGTAGCAAGCAGTTAATAACAGTGTACAGTAGGTGGCGATCATAAGCTTTCATGCAACTTTTAAATAGCCTTGTGTTTATTGGTAAATACTTGGTTTTTTCCTTTGGCTATACAGATAAAAAAGCAAAATTATTATATAGACCACTTGGAGCTTTGTTTTATAATGAGTTTTTATTTGTTCATTTTAATTCTGTTTTGGATATACCGTGGAGTTTGCTTTAGTTGTCACTGTAAATAGTGCATTTAGAATTCTTTTCTTTGTTTTAAATTTTATTATAGAATTTTTCAAACAGACAGTAAATTTTAAAAAATAAGGAAAACCTGTTTACTTACCACCCACCTTCAGTAATTATCAGCATTATGCAATTGTGCTAATTACATCTATCCCTTTCATCTATCCACCAGCCCCCAGTTTGTCCTTATGCCTACTAGAGTAATTAAAAGCAAATTCTGAAAAATCCCATGTATCATATATCTTAACCAATAGTGTCTTGAGAATAATGAAGCTATAATTACAAGAAGGTTTTAGGTCTCAGAACCCAATTTTTGTGTGTGCTACTCTGGCCATTGAGGGCATTCAGTTTTTATTAATTTTTTTCATGTAATACTGGGCAAATATCTAAAAATTTTTCGTGTAATAATGGGCAAATATCTATTTCTATTGCTCTGAGAACTTAGTAACATAATTAGCTATAGAAGGTGTGTATAAGGGCAGGCCGGGTGGCTCAGCGGTTTAGCGCCGCCTTCAGCCTGGGGTGTGATCCTGGAGACCCAGAATTGAGTCCCGCGTTGGGCTCCCTGCATGGAGCCTGCTTCTCCCTCTGCCTGTGTCTCTGCCTCTCTTTCTCTCTCTCTCTCTCTCTCTCTCTCTGTATCTCTCATGAATAAATAAATAAATAATCTTTAAAAAAAGGGTATATAAATATCAGTACTTCAAAAAATAAGGAAGAAGTTGGTATCCTCACTTAAATTTTTATTTTTGAATCAAAATCTAAAATTAGAAATATAACTATTATAAGGAATAGGTTGAAATAATATTTTCATCTGAACGTATCCAAAGAACAAAAAGTTTTACTATATAATTTTATTTTAAAAAATAGAGGAACATTAAATAAACGAAGCAAAGGAGAAAGAACACAGTAAAAAATGTAAAGAAAACAATGACCCATAATTTCTTAAATAACCAGTTAACATTTTGTTGTACTTCCTTTTTTTCCTTTTCTCTATGTGGAGGTCTCCTTTTTCCCTGAAATAGAGTGGCTATGGTCATGTTGGGTACAGAGTAGAAGAGAGACTTCTTGGCTCCCAAATTGCCAGCACTTTAATCACTTCCTTTTGAAAAAAGGCAACCAGAAACAATCACTATTTACTAAATGAAAGGTTTAATACTTTCTGTATCACATGTTACATAAATTTTATATTTTTGTTTCCTAAGTTGGTAATTGGTTTAATGAAAATTAATTTATACATTTTTTAAAATATAAAAAAAACAGGGTTTCCCAAAGGGCAATAAGTATCTACCATTAGCGGCACAAGAAATCAATTTCAATAGTAAGTGAACCACATTTTAAATGAATATTTAAGTGTATCTTTAATGTATCATAGAAAAATATAACATCTAAAGTCCATGATTTCATGGATATCATGACATGGGATGATATTACAATAGGTGATTATTTATAAAGTCCATTTGAAAACATTAAATTATATAAATATTTTAATCATATAAACTTTTCCACAGTGGCTGTCTTATTTTATATTACCTGCAGCAAGGTATGAAGCTTCCAGTTTCTTCACATTCTCGTCAACATTTAGAATTGTCTGTCTTTTTTCTTATAACCATTTCTAGTCAGTGTGAAGTAGTTATACATATTTTAATTGAGAAAATGAGTTTTTTGCTAAGAAAGTATTTAGGTATAAATGATAATAGTTTTTAAATACATGCCATTGCAAGATGGAGCTTGGATACTCTGAAGCTCCAGAAATAGAGCTATAACTAATATAGATTTTATAAAGAAGTAAGTTCTGGCACAAAGTTAAGCAAAACTTAGATGCAGTGTACTCTCTTACAAATTAGTTGTAATCTCTTTATTGAGTGTATTTACATCCAGCTGTATCAGTTAGCATTCTGTAATTACTGTCAATGGAAACTGACTGACTTAAACAGAGACGGGATTACTCATAAGGATTTGGGCTGATTCACAGAACTTAAGGAAAGGCCAAGGAACTGGTCTTGGGAAAGGATAGGAAGCATCTCATGGAATCTAAGTAGCGGGAACCAATGGACAGTTTCCTCAGCTACTGAATCAGCTCAGTCTTCTGACCTTGTGTCATTCCACTCAAGATTTAAGTTCTCAAGGCAGAGGGTCTGCTTGGCCTAGTTTAGCTTACACACCCACTCCTTGGTCAGGAAAAGACAGAATTGATCATTTCACTGAAAATGCATTCAGTAGGGTAAAAAAAAGTCCTCAGGAGAACATTGAGGTGCTTTTACCAAAAGAAGTGGCTATTGCGTGTTGGGCATGAAAACCAATAGATGTGTACTACATTAGGTTACTACAACTTGGATGGATATTTAGGAAGAATTAGGAGCACTGATGGGAGGGTTAACAAATCTTTAACGCCCGTTCATTCTTTGAATTTTTATTAAATATCTCCTCTGATTTCTGTGAAATCAGTAACTATTTCTATGAGCTCAAAATATTTCTTACTCAAAGTATTTTTAGACACATAGTAGATATTCTTTGCAGAAAAAAGTGTCCATTTATTTTTTGGAGGGGAGAAATGTCCATTTCATTTTCATTTTGTTAATTATAAACACATGAACAGATTCCCATGGTAAAAAGATTCAATCATATCAAAACTTTCTGTGAATCGCCCACCCAACCTCTCTGGTGGCTCCATGTGAATCTTCTATACTTATACAAATTCTGTTCCCACATGTATACAGTCAATTGCCTGTGGCATATGGATTAAAATCGACCGCATTATACTATATTTAATGTTTTACAATTATTTTTTTACTCAATATCCGGAGCATTATTCTATGACTACTATATTTTTTTTAAAGTTTGTATGTTGCTCCATAATATGAATGTACCCTAATATATATATTACCATATGTATATTACCAGTCCCTATTGATAGACATTTTGGTTTTTTCCAATATAACATTTTGATGAACGTAATTATTATGTGTGTCTTTGTAAGTATGAGCAAGTACTTCTCTAAGGTAGTTTGCTAAAATAATATAGTGATTAAGAGCACAAACCCTGGAGTCAAACTAAGGATTTAAGTTCCAACTCTGCTATATTAGGTACATTGTTGTTATTGTCCAGTAATTTTAAGGCAAGTTTCATTGCCTTAAACTCAACAAATTCCATGAAGGATAATTGAAAAGAAAACTATTCTAAGGCATACCATATTCAAATTGTTGAGAACCAGTGATAAAGTGAAGCTCTGAGAAGCAGCCAAAGGAAAAAAAGAAACATTAAATATAGGGATATCAAGATAAGAATTACTACTGATTTCTTGTCAGAAAAAATCAAGCCAAAACAAGGAATGGGATGATAACTTTAATATGCTTTTTTAAAAAGTTGATCTAAGAGTGGCTCAGTCAGTTGGGCATCTGACCTTGACTCAGGTCATGATCCCAGATTCCTGGGACAGGGCCCCCTGTTGGGCTCCCTGCTCAGCAGGGAGTCTGCTTCTCCCTCTCTCTGCCCCTGCCCCCCCTGCTTGTGCTCTGTCTCTTGCTTTCTCTCTCTCAAATAAATAAAATCTTAAAAAAAAAAAAAGATAATCTAAGATTCTATGTCAAATGAAAATAACCTTTAAAAAGGAGAGCAATATAAAGACATTTTGAGGCAGACAAAAGCAAAGAGTTTATTTCCAGCAAACCTGAATTACAAGAAAATTTGCAAGTTCTTCCAGAGGAAGAAAAATTATACCAGATACAAACCTAGTTCCATACAAATGAATGAAAAATGCCAGAAATGGTAAATACGTGGGAAAATATGAGATTTTTTTTCATTTTTATCATTTAAAAAATTACCTTTTAAAAGCAAATGTAACAGTGTATGGTGGGGTTTATGGCAGTTTGAAGTAAAATATGAAAATAATAGCATAAAGGTTGGCAAGTTATATATGCATATCATTGCAGCTGGGTACAATTTTCTGTGTTCATCTGGTGTTTTTTAGTGGATGAAATCACACAAAGTCAAAATTTAACTTATAGTAATTTTTTGTACTGTGTTAGAACAAATTTACATTGTGAAAAGTAAGCATTATAGTAGAACTGACCTTACAGTTCACTGAGTATGACAAAAGTTTATACACATGTGACCACGATGAAAATCAAAATGCAGAATATTTCCGTCACCTCAAAGAGTTTAGTTAGTGCATTTATACTAATTCCTGCCTTCACCTCAAGCAACAGATTTGCAGACTGCTCTAGACTTTCATATAAATGGACCATAGGATTGACACATGTATTTTATGTTTGGCTTCTTTTGCTCAGGAATAATGTTTTGAGGGATCCCTGGGTGGCTCAGTGGTTTGGCGCCTGCCTTTGGCCCGGGGCGCGATCCTGGAGTCCTGGGATCGAATCCCACGTCGGGCTCCTGACATGGAGCCTGCTTCTCCCTCCTCCTGTGTCTTTGCCTCTTTCTCTCTCTCTGTGTGTCTATCATAAATAAAAGTAAATAAATAAATCTTTAAAAAAAAGGAATAATGTTTTGAAATTTATCCAAGTTGCTATATAGTATATATCAAATATAGTGTTCGTTCTTTTTTTTTTTTTTATTGCTGAAATATATTCCCTCATATAGATACGGCAACTGTATTTATCCATTCAACAGATGGGTATTTGTGTTGTTTCCAGTTTGGGGCTATTATGAATAAAACTGAATATTCATGTTCAAACTTTTTGTTTTTATTTTGGTGGACATTTGCTTTCATTTCCCTTGGATAAATAATGGAACTGCTAGGTCTTATGGTAACTGACATTTTTCTCAAGAAACAACCAAATAGGTCTACAAAGTGGTCATACCGTTTTATACTCCCACCAGCAACGTCTGAATGTTGAAATTACTTAATATTCTCAGTTGGGTTTTTCATTTGTTTAATTTTAGCTATTTTAGTGGGTGTGTAGTGGTATCATTGTGATTTCAATTTGCATTCCTCTGGTGACTAATGAGCTTTTCATGTGCTAATTAGATGTTCTCATATCTTATTTTGTAATTAGAACAAAGTGTCTGTTCAGATGTTTTGCTCTTTAAAAATTGGGTTGTCTTCTTACTGAGTTATGAGTATTTTATATAATTTGGTTTCAAGTCCATTGCAATGTATATGTTGCAAATATTTTCTTCCAGTTGTGCTCTAACTTCATTTCTTAGTTATGTCTTTCAAAAAGTGGAATTTTACAACTTTCATAACTATTTTATTTAATGTTTCTCATATGGTTAATGCTTTCCTTCCCCAAAATTGCAAAAAATTTTTTCTATATTTTGCTGTATTACATTTCTTCTATAAGGTTTATAATTTTTATCTTATTTTTTAGTATTGTTTTTGGGGGATTTATAATTTTTGGGGGGGTTTAATAGTTTTTAACCTTCATTTTTAGGTTTCTGGTTTATTTCAAAAAGATTTTTTTCCATGGTATAATGATTGAAATGCATTTTTTCCATGTAGATATTTAATTTTTCTAGCACCATTTGTTGAAAAGACCATCTCCTCTGTTCTCTCATATTTGGCTTGATCAAAATTAATTAATCGTATATGTATAGGTATGTATTTGAGCTCTCTATTTTGTTCAACAGAACTATTTATCTGTCTGTATATTAATACCACATTGTCTTGATATCTATAATTTATGGTAAACCTTAAAACCAAATAATGTAAGCATTCCAACTTTGTTTTTTAAAAAAATTTGTTCTGGGACACCTGGCTGGCTCAGCGGTTGAGCGTTTGCCTTCCGTTCAGGGTGTGATCCTGGGGTCCTGCTTCTCCCTCTGCCTGAGTCTCTGCCTCTATCTCTGTGTCTCTCAGGAATGAGTAAATAAAATCTTTAAAAAAATTTAAAAAAAAAAATTTTTTTTTTGTTCTGGCTGTTTTAGGCCTTTTTTTTTTTTTTTAACGATTATTTATTTATTCATGAGAGACACAGAGAGGGAGAGAGGCAGAGACACAGGCAGAGGGAGAAGCAGGCTCCAGGCAGGGAGCCCGTCGTGGCACTCCCGGGACCCCAGGGTCACGCCCTGGGCTGCTGGTGGCGCTAAACCTTAGCTGAGCCACCCAGACTCCCCGGGCCATTTGTTTTCCTAGATAAATTTTAGAATTGGCTCATCAATTTCTACAAAATGGGCTATTGTATTTTGATTGAGATTTTATTGAATATGCATTTGAATTTAGATAGAACTGGTATGTTAACAATATTGTCTACTAATACGTGTTTAGTATCTGTGTTTATTTAAATATTCTTTAATGGCTCTTAGCCAGAGAAAGGTTGAGGAAGTTCTTTCCTATTTCTAGTTTGCTGAGAATTTTTTTTGTTATTGTTGTTGTTCATGATAGGTGTTAAATTTCATCAAGTGCTTTTTCCACACTTATTTAGAGAACCATATGGATTTTCTTTTTTAGTTAACATGGTGGATTACATTGCTTGTTTTCAAATGTTAGACCAACCTTCTGCTCCTGAGGTAAATCCCATTTGGTCATGTGGTCATGCTGCATTATCTTTTTTATATGTTGCAATTTGGAGTTGATAAGATTTTATTAGAAACTTTTCCAGCAAGTTTCAGGAGAAACAATGGTCTTTAATTTTTTTAAATTTTATATTTTAGTAATAGCTTTATCATCAGGGTAATGATTCAAAATGAGTTGGGAAATATTCCTTCTATTTTCTGAAACTTTCAGTAAGATAACTATTATGTCTTCCTCAAATTTGGATAAATGTTACCAGTAAATCCATCTGGAACTAGGATATTTTTTGTAGAAACATTTTAAGTGACTAATTTCATTTATTCAAATGATGCAGGGTTGTTCAGGGTTTTTTTAAAAATATTTTTTGTGTCAGTTTTGGTTTTGTCTATTTCTTCTAAAATGTCAAATTTGTTGCAATAAATGTGCTTAAGGTATTTCTTTATTATCCTTTTAATATTGATATGGTGATGCCCCTCTCTTCTATACTGGTAGTTTGTGTCTTCTCTTTTTTTCTTGATTCTTCTAAGCTAGAAGTTTATTATTTTATTGATCTTTTTTTAAAAGCAGCTTTAAAAAATTAAAAAAATAAAAATAAATAAAAAAGCAGCTTTAGATTAATTGATTTTTCTCTGTTTATGCAGCTCATATTTAATTGAAAATTTTATAGCAGCTTTATTAAGGTATAAGTGACATACCATACAATGCATCCATTTGGAGTGTACAGTTTTGGGTTTTCTTTAGCGTAATGCAACCATTACCATCATCAATTTGAAAAATTTATAAACCCCAAGGGCAATTTCCTATCTATTCATTCTTCATTTTCCTAACATGCTTTCCCCAGCCCTAGGTAACCTCTAAACATTCTATCTTTTAAAAATTTGCCTATTCTGGATATTTCAAATACATGGAATCATATAATATGTGGTCTTTTGTGACTAGCTTTTTCACTTAGCATAATGTTTTTAAGATTTATCTATTCTATAGCATGCATCAGTACTTCATTTATTTTTATTTTTGAGTACTTTTCCATTGTATGACTACATCATAGTTTGTCCAGTCAACAGTTAATGGACATTTGGATTGATTCCATTATTTGGCTATTATGAACAATAGTACTACAAACATTTGTATACAGGTTTTTGTATGGACTTTAAAAAAATTCAATTTAATTAACATATAGTGTATTATTAGTTTCAGAGGTAGAATTTAGTGATTCATCAGTCTTATGTAACACCCAGTGCTCATCACATCATGTGTCCTCCTTAATGCCCATCACCCAGTTAGCCCATCTCCTCACCCACTTACCCTCCAGCAACCCTCAGTTTGCTTCCTATAGTTAAGAGTCTCTTATGTATGGACATATGTTTTAATTTCTCCTGAATATTTACCTAGCAGTAGAATTGCTGGACCAAATGGTTACTCGGTGTTTTGTCTTTGGAGGATATGCTAGGCTTTTTCCCAAAATGACTGCATCATGTTATAATCATTTTGGCACATGTAAGGATTCCAATTTCTCCACATCCTCACCAACAGTTGTTATTATCTGGGGTTTTTTTTTTTTTTAAATTATAGCCATCTTAGTGGGTGTGAATTTGTATCTCCTTGTAGTTTTGATTTGCATTTCCTGGATAGTTAAAGATGTGCTTATTGGACATTTGTTTCTTCTTTGGAGATGTGTATATTCAAAATTTTTGCTCATTTTTTAACTAGGTTATATGTTTGTTTTTTTATTGATTTTTGGGAAGTCATTATGTATTCTAGATACAAGTTTCTTATCAGATAAATGTTTTGTAAGATTTGTCTCCCATTCTCTGAGTTGGCTTTTCACTTTCTTGATGGTGTCCTTTTTTTTTTTTAAGATTTTATTTATTTATTCATGAGAGACACAGAGAGAGAGAGAGAGGCAGAGACATAGGCAGAGGGAGAAACAAGCTCTATGCAGGGAGCCCAACATGGGACTCGATCTGGGGTCTCCAGGATCACACCCTGGGCTGAAGGCAGCGCTAAACCACTGAGCCACCCGGACTGCCCTGTTTTTGGTATCTAAGAACCCTCCTTTTTTATCAAGTTCATAAAAATTAACACCTGTGTGTTCCTCTAAATATATTAATAGTTGTAATCTTACATTTAGGTCATTGATTCATTTTTAGTTAAATATTTATATGGTGTTAGGTAGGGGGTTCAACTTTATTCCTTTGTGTATGGTATTTGGTTGTTTGACCACCATTTATTGCAAGGACTGCTCTTTTCATCTGCCAGTGGTCTTGGTACCCTTGTTACAAATTAAGTGACTATAAATGTAAGTGTTTATTTCTGGACTTATTTTGGGTCTTTTACATTTCCATACAAATTGTAGGATCAATTTGTCAATTTTTGCAAAAAGCCAGCTAGAGTTTGTGTGTGTGTGTGTGTGTGTGTGTGTGACATGTGGGACATTTTTTAACTTTTATTTTATTTTATTTTATTTTTAAGCATTTTTTTTTTTGAGAGAGGGAGAGAGAGAGAGCACATGAGCTGGGGGAGGGAGGAACAGACGGAAAGGGAGACTTGCTTTCCTAACCCCATTTTCCCCCGGGGCCCTTTGTTTTTTACTGTGGTAATTTGCACAGCACTGTGATTTTTAGGAATAATTATGCTGGGTTATAGAAGAAATGATTGCTTAAGATGGGTACATTTTATTTCATGTAAGTTATTCCTCAAAATCAATTTAAACAGAAATTAATAATTCTGGGGCTAAGTTATTTAAGGTGGTAAAATAATTTCTTTTTCTTAATAAATTTATTTTTTATTGGTGTTCAATTTGTCAACATACAGAATAACACCCAGTGCTCATCCTGTCAAGTGCCCACCTCAGTGCCCGACACCCAGTCACCCCCACCTCCCGCCCACCTCCCCTTCCACCACCCCTAGTTTGTTTCCCAGAGTTAGGAGTCTTTCATGTTCTGTCTCCCTTTCTGATATTTCCCACTTATTAGTAAAATAATTTCCTACAGTAACTTTTTTTTTAATTAATTTTTATTGGTGTTCAATTTACCAACATACAGAAAAACACCCAGTGCTCATCCCGTCAAGTGTCCACCTCAGCGCCCGTCACCCATTCCCCTCCAACACCCGCCCTCCTCCCCTTCCACCACCCTAGTTCGTTTCCCAGAGTTAGGAGTCTTTATGTTCTGTCTCCCTTCCTGATATTTCCCAACATTTCTTTTCCCTTCCTTTATATTCCCTTTCACTATTATTCATATTCCCCAAATGAATGAGAACATACACTGTTTGTCCTTCTCCGATTGACTTATTTCACTCAGCATAATACCCTCCAGTTCCATCCACGTTGAAGCAAATGGTGGGTATTTGTCGTTTCTAATGGCTGAGGAATATTCCATTGTATACATAAACCACATCTTCTTTATCCATTCATCTTTCGATGGACACCGAGGCTCCTTCCACAGTTTAGCTATTGTGGCCATTGCTGATAGAAACATCGGGGTGCAGGTGTCCCGACGTTTCATTGCATCTGAATCTTTGGGGTAAATCCCCAACAGTGCAATTGCTGGGTCGTAGGGCAGGTCTATTTTTAACTCTTTGAGGAACCTCCACACAGTTTTCCAGAGTGGCTGCACCAGTTCACATTCCCACCAACAGTGTAAGAGGGTTCCCTTTTCTCCGCATCCTCTCCAACATTTGTCGTTTCCTGCCTTGTTAATTTTCCCCATTCTCACTGGTGTGAGGTGGTATCTCATTGTGGTTTTGATTTGTATTTCCCTGATGGCAAGTGATGCAGAGCATTTTCTCATGTGCATGTTGGCCATGTCCATGTCTTCCTCTGTGAGATTTCTCTTCATGTCTTTTGCCCATTTCATGATTGGATTGTTTGTTTCTTTGGTGATGAGTTTAATAAGTTCTTTATAGATTTTGGAAACTAGCCCTTTATCTGATATGTCATTTGCAAATATCTTCTCCCATTCTGTAGGTTGTCTTTGAGTTTTGTTGACTGTATCCTTTGCTGTGCAAAAGCTTCTTATCTTGATGAAGTCCCAATAGTTCATTTTTGCTTTTGTTTCTTTTGCCTTCGTGGATGTATCTTGCAAGAAGTTACTGTGGCCGAGTTCAAAGAGGGTGTTGCCTGTGTTCTCCTCTAGGATTTTGATGGACTCTTGTCTCACATTTAGATCTCTCATCCATTTTGAGTTTATCTTTGTGTATGGTGAAAGAGAGTGGTCCAGTTTCATTCTTCTGCATGTGGATGTCCAATTTTCCCAGCACCATTTATTGAAGAGACTGTCTTTCTTCCAGTGGATAGTCTTTCCTCCTTTATCGAATATTAGATGACCATACATTTCAGGGTCCACTTCTGGGTTCTCTATTCTGTTCCATTGATCTATGTGTCTGTTTTTGTGCCAGTACCACACTGTCTTGATGACCACAGCTTTGTAGTACAACCTGAAATCTGGCATTGTGATGCCCCCAGATATGGTTTTCTTTTTTAAAATTCCCCTGGCTATTCGTGGTCTTTTCTGATTCCACACAAATCTTAAAATAATTTGTTCTAACTCTCTGAAGAAAGTCCATGGTATTTTGATAGGGATTGCATTAAACGTGTAAATTGCCCTGGGTAACATTGACATTTTCACAATATTAATTCTGCCAATCCATGAGCATGGAATATTTTTCCATCTCTTTGTGTCTTCCTCAATTTCTTTCAGAAGTGTTCTATAGTTTTTAGGGTATAGATCCTTCACCTCTTTGGTTAGGTTTATTCCTAGGTATCTTATTCTTTTGGGTGCAATTGTAAATGGGATTGACTCCTTAATTTCTCTTTCTTCAGTCTCATTGTTAGTGTATAGAAATGCCATTGATTTCTGGGCACTGATTTTGTATCCTGCCACGCTACCAAATTGCTGTATGAGTTCTAGCAATCTTGGGGTGGAGGCTTTTGGGTTTTCTATGTAGAGTATCATGTCATCGGCAAAGAGGGAGAGTTTGACTTCTTCTTTGCCAATTTGAATGCCTTTAATGTCTTTTTGTTGTCTGATTGCTGAGGCGAGGACTTCCAGAACTATGTTGAACAGCAATGGTGAGACTGGACATCCCTGTCTTGTTCCTGATCTTAGGGGAAAGGCTCCCAGTGCTTCCCCATTGAGAATGATATTTGCTGTGGGCTTTTCGTAGATGGCTTTTAAGATGTCGAGGAAAGTTCCCTCTATCCCAACACTCTGAAGGGTTTTGATCAGGAATGGATGCTGTATTTTGTCAAATGCTTTCTCTGCATCTAATGAGAGGATCATATCGTTCTTGGTTTTTCTCTTGCTGATATGATGAATCACATTGATGGTTTTACGAGTGTTGAACCAGCCTTGTGTCCCAGGGATAAATCCTACTTGGTCATGGTGAATAATTTTCTTAATGTGTTGTTGGATCCTATTGGCTAGTATCTTGTTGAGAATTTTTGCATCCATGTTCATCAGGGATATTGGTGTGTAATTCTCCTTTTTGGTGGGGTCTTTGTCTGGTTTTGGAATTAAGGTGATGCTGGCCTCATAGAACGAATTTGGAAGTACTCCATCTCTTTCTATCTTTCCAAACAGCTTTAGTAGAATAGGTATGATTTCTTCTTTAAACGTTTGATAGAATTCCCCTGGGAAGCCATCTGGCCCTGGACTCTTGTGTCTTGGGAGGTTTTTGATGACTGCTTCAATTTCCTCCCTGGTTATTGGCCTGTTCAGGTTTTCTATTTCTTCCTGCTCCAGTTTTGGTAGTTTGTGGCTTTCCAGGAATGCGTCCATTTCTTCTAGATTGCCTAATTTATTGGCGTACAGCTGTTCATAATATGTTTTTAAAATCGTTTGTATTTCCTTGGTGTTGGTAGTGATCTCTCCTTTCTCATTCATGATTTTATTAATTTGAGTCTTCTCTCTCTTCTTTTTAATAAGGTTGGCTAATGGTTTATCTATCTTATTAATTCTTTCAAAGAACCAACTCCTGGTTCTGTTGATCTGTTCCACAGTTCTTTTGGTCTCGATATCATTGAGTTCTGCTCGAATTTTAATTAACTGTCTTCTTCTGCTGGGGGTGGGGTCTATTTGTTGCTTTTTCTCTAGTTCCTTTATGTGTAAGGTGAGCTTTCGAATTTGAGATCTTTCCAGTTTTTTAATGGATGCTTGTATTGCGATGTATTTCCCCCTCAGGACTGCTTTTGCTGCATCCCAAAGATTTTGAACGGTTGTATCTTCATTCTCATTAGTTTCCATGAATCTTTTTAATTCTTCCTTAATTTCCTGGTTGACCTTTTCATCTTTTAGCAGGATGGTCCTTAACCTCCACGTGTTTGTGGTCCTTCCAAACTTCTTGTTGTGATTAAGTTCTAATTTCAAGGCATTATGGTCTGAGAATATACAGGGGACTATCCTGCTCTTTTGGTATCGGTTCAGACCCGATTTGTGACCCAGTATGTGGTCTATTCTGGAGAAAGTTCCATGTGCACTTGAGAAGAATGTGTATTCAGTTGAGTTTGGATGTAAAGTTCTGTAGATACTGTGAAATCCATCTGGTCCAGTGTATCATTTAAAGCTCTCGTTTCTTTGGAGATGTTGTGCTTAGAAGACCTATCTAGTATAGAGAGAGCTAGATTGAAGTCACCAAGTATAAGTGTATTATTATCAAAGTATTTCTTCAGTTTGGTTATTAATTGGTTTAAATATATGGCAGCTCCCACATTCGGGGCATATATATTGAGGATTGTTAAGTCCTCTTGTTGGATAGATCCTTTGAGTATGAGATAGTGTCCCTCTTCATCTCTCACTATAGTCTTCGGGGTAAATTTTAATTTATCTGATATAAGGATGGCAACCCCTGCTTTCTTTTGAGGACCATTTGAATGGTAAATGGTTCTCCAACCTTTTATTTTCAGGTTGTAGGTGTCCTTCTGTCTTATTCTTCTCCCAATATTGCCTACAAGGTAGAAAGCAATTTTGCATAAATTAAAAGCCTAAATTAACCGTTAAAAGCAGATGGACTTGTCAAATCATCTCAATGGATTCATTGATAATTCAAAGGAAAAATAAATCAGAGCCTTTGTTACATGTCTGTAGTTTGGGAGAAATCCTCTTTCAATGAGAAAGCTAATCACTTAACAAATATATGTTCCCATGGGAAAATAATGTTTGAGTATAACAACAATAACTCTCAATATTTTAAAAGAATAAAATTAAAAACAATGGGATCCTTTGAGTTCCTACAAAAAGTAATTAAGAAATGGTGTAAGTTTGTTTTTAGGATAGTATATAATTTTGAAGGAGTGTTTGAGACTTATAGCTGAGTTTTAATATTAAGGTCAGCAAGTATCAATGAGGATCAAATTGTGAAAACTAAAATGACAAGGGTGAGTGAATTATGCTGTCATTTTTTTCCAAATTTTTATTTTAATAGGTCTGTCTTGGATGGTTATAGATGATACTAAGTTTCTTCTGATTTGGTGATAGCTGGAAATAGCGATATGTATAAAAATGAATGAACATTCTCTTAAAATACACATCTTGTCAAAATGAACTGTTTTTGTTGATAAATTTTAGCTTAAACTTTTAGTCTAGATGTAAATTAGGAAACCCTCACTCTCATTCTCCCATCAGATGCTGTTCATTCTTTATAGCTCTTGTTAAAATTTATTTGTATGTTCATTTGTTTAATGCCTATGTCTCATGTCTGACTGTCATGTATATATTTTTTACCACTATATATCCTGTACCTAGCACCATGCCTGGCATATAGTATGCACTCTTGAAAAATTGCTGAATGACCAGATAAATACAATGCCTACACCTCAAAAGTCAGCCTTAATTCCATTCTGACTTAAGAAATAACTTGAGCAAGATACCCTCTTTCTGCCTTTTTTGCTTTCCATGGTATAGTAAATAATAATGATATCTTACATATAATACATTGCATCCCTATAATAGTAAAAGCATTTTTATAGCATTCACTGAGTATTCACTATTTGCCAGGTATACTTCTAGGTATTAAGGATATAGCATTGAACCGAAAAAAAGACAAAAATCTGTGCATTTAAGAGGCTTACATTTCTAGTAAGATCTGTTGTTTTGTTTTGGTCCTCACAACAACCATATGTATTATGACTTAATAATTTTGATAAAAAAATAATTTTGATATGTGCAGTGAGTAGGACTTGTATTATTATTAATTTACTAATGCAGAAATAGAAACTTGATAAGTTTTTACTCCAGGTCAATCAACTAGTGAGTCCAAGCACTAGATAATGTCCAGTGTTTTTCTTCCTCCCTTAACTCCTTATCTATTGTGTAGGAATTTTTTTACCGAAAATAAGATCCAATCTATTCAACATCTCCTGCAAAATATACTACATAAATACAAAGTGATGGCATGATTCCAGTTTTTTATAATTTTGAGGTATAATTGACATACAACATTATATTAGTTCCAGATGTACAATACAATAACTCTCTCTCTCTTTCTCTCTCTCTCTCTCTCTCTCTCTCTCTCTCTCTATATATATATATATATATATATATATATATATATATATATAGTAAAATGATCGCCACAGCAAGTCTAGTTAACATCAAATCATGATTCAGTTTTTAAAGTGGTTTAAAAAACTACAGCATTTCAGGATACCTTAAATCCAAAGAAAAAAATTTAAGCTTGAATTCCTCTGTTTAGGAATTCTGTTATTTGTGTACTTCCTGACTCTTATACCTAGACTATTGACAAGTTGGAGCTTCTTATTGTTAAATGTTCTGTGACACAATATAATGCCAGCCACAAACCCAAATCATGTATGTAATTTTAAAATTTCTGGTAGCTGCATTAAAAATGCAAGATAAAGTAGGTGAAATGTTCTACTGCATATTAATTAGCATGGGACTCAAGGCAGTGCCCATAAGTGGATGGCATAGTAGTTGCTAAGCAAGGGAAATTATTATGCCATCTGCTCCTCTTATAAGATGTGTTATTACCCAACTCATTTTCTGAACCCACACACCAAAGGCACCACAAGTAATATAAATTATAGTAGCTTGTACATTTTTTGGCTAAATAAGCAGTTTATAAGAAAAAAATCCCCAACTTTTTGCTTCTTGACAATTTCAGTGGCTGCCTCGAGAATTTTTTTTTTTTGTCCTTTAAACTTTGTTTTCATGAGATAATCTTTTACCAGATCATCAGATATCCCATATTCAAACTTAAAGAAGAATTTTTCTTTTGGGGGATCCCTGGGTGGCTCAGCGGTTTAGCGCCTGCCTTGGGCCCAGGGCATGATCCTGGAGTCCTGGGATGGAGTCCCACATGAGGCTCCCTGCATGGAGCCTGCTTCTCCCTCTGCCTGTGTCTCTGCCCCTCTCTCTCTCTCTCTCTTTCTCTCTCTCTCTCTGTCTCTCATGAATAAATAAAATCTTTAAAAAAAAAGAAAGAATTTTTCTGTTTTAAGTTTACAGATTCTCTAGCATTGAGAGTAAACTGTAGGGAATCTGGTATTTTATTTCAAGCACTTCGAATTCTAGACAGCAGTAAAATGCCCCCAAATTTGCTGGGGCTTGCATAGAG
Source organism: Vulpes vulpes (assembly GCF_048418805.1). Lineage (NCBI taxonomy): Eukaryota > Metazoa > Chordata > Mammalia > Carnivora > Canidae > Vulpes > Vulpes vulpes. The sequence continues at coordinate 2,500,051 of NW_027325780.1, read as the reverse complement.
GAACCTAGATATGAAAAGTATATCTATCTATTTGACAAAATTCCAAAGTATTTTTTTTTGTAAATCTGCCCTAAAGGTTATGCTTTAGATATACTTTATTTGACCTTTTATCCTACTAAAGGGTTAGATTACCATAGAAAAATACTTCTCAAAGTGTATTTCTTAAAGATATTAACAAGTATTATTGGGAAGAAGGTTTCTGTAATCACATATGATGAAAATGCTAAAGAGATTTCTTTACCCGACTTCTCAGAATCTTTAATGTATTAATATGTTAGTGCATATTATATAATCCCTATATAATTTTCATATTTTGCCACAGAATTTTTTCTTTTCTTTTTTGAAAAAAGATTTTTATTTATTTGAGAGAGGAGAGAGCTCATGAGTGCAGCGGGGGTGGGGGTGGGGAGAGGGGCAGAGGGAGAGGGAGCAGCAGACTCCCTGCTGAGCATGGAGCCCAGTATGGGGCTCACTCCCAGGACCCCGAGATCATGACCTGAGCTGAAGGCAGATGCTTAACTGATTGAGCCACCCAGGCACCCCCAGAATTTTTTTTCTTAGGAATGTCTTGTAAGACTAATGTTATTCACAACACAATTTATCTCAGAGTATATGTTAGTATTTGCATATAGCCTATGAAGTCTGTATTTGCTACTGGTTACTCCTCAATCCTCTTCCCTCTCTGGGCACTCTCAGTTGTACCCATGACCTTAAACGTCACTTGTAGTCTGATATTGCCCAAATATGCAAATCTACCAGCATTGTCTCCTGAGCTCCACATCCATGTGTCCATCTGCCTACTTAGCTTTTCCAACCTGGGTATTGAGGCCTTCAGAATCAGTTATCCAAAAGTGAACTCAATATCGTCCTCTTAAATCTGCTCCTCCAGCTCCTCTCCTATCTTATTAAAGATCACTAATATCCACTCAGTTGCCCAAGCCAGATGCCTGGATCCATCCTTAAGTCTTGCCATTCATTTCTCTTTTCTCATCCAGCCATCAATGTGACCTAATTATCCCAATTCTATGTATCTCTTAAATAAGTCCACTTCAAATTGTGTCTAACTTAAGCCTTCATCATCGTATATTATACAGATTGCTGAAATAGCCCTTTAATTCAGCACTGTTCAATGTGACACAATACAATGCCAGCCACAAACCCAAATCATGTATGTAATTTTAAAATTTCTGGTAGCTGCATTAAAAATGCAAGATAAAGTAGGTGAAATTAGTTTTCATAATATATTTTTAGTCCAATGTATCAAAAATACTATCACTTCAACATATAATCAGTATTATATGTATATATATAAATTATTGATATTTTACACTATTATTTTTATACTAAGTTTTTGAAATCCAGGGTGTATGTTTTACTTTCAGCCATCTCAATTTGTGCTGACTATATCTGAATAGCTCAATAGCCACACGTGGCTGACGGTTGTAACATTGGACAGTAGAGCTCTTAAGTTGTTTTCCTCTCTGTAGATTCTCCCTTCTTACCCCATTCTCCCCAAGGAAGACAGTGTGGTGTATCTGATTGTATCACTCCATTGTTGAGGATCCTTGGTTGATTGCACGTTGCCTTGCCCTTCAATACCCACAATAATAAGCTGTAACTTGCCTTTCTAGCCTTATCCCATTTAACCCTACTCTAAGTTCCATGCATACTGATTTATTTGAGGTTGTTTCCCAAAGATACCATGCTTTCTGTCCTCTAGCTTTTGTATGTGTTAGAGTAATTCTTCCCTACCACTTTGCCAGATAAATTCCTGTTCAGGTCTCACATTTAGGTGTTTAATCCATTTTGAATTTATTTTTGTATGGTATAAGAAAGTGGTTCAGTTTCATGTTGCTGTCCAGTTTATCCACATCATTTGTTGAAGAGACTGTCCTTTTCCCATTGAATATTCTTTTTTTGTTTTGTTGAAGATTAATTGACCCTATAGTTGTGGATTCACTTCTGGGTTTTCTGTTCTGTTCTGTTGACCTGTGTATCTATTTTTGTGCTGCTAGTACCATATTGTTTTGATTAATATACAGGTTTCTAATATAACTTGAAGTCTGGAATTGTGATGCCTTCAGCTTTGCTTTTGTTTTTCAAGGTTGTTTTGGCTATTCAGAGTCTTTTGTGCCTCCATACACATTTTAGGTTTATTTGTAGTAGCTCTGTGAAAAATGCTATTGGTATTTTGATAGGGATTGCATTAAATTAGATTGCTTTGGGTGGTATAAACATTTTAACAATATTTTTTTCTTCCAATTCATAAGTATGGAATGTTTTTCCATTTTTTTGGTGTCATTTTCAATTTCTTTCATCAGTGTTTTATTTTTTTTTTTTTTTTTTTTTTTTTTTTTTTTTTCATCAGTGTTTTATAGTTTTCAGAGTACAGGTCTTTTATCTCTTTGATTAGGTTTATTCCTAGGTATCTTACTGTTTTTGGTGCAATTGTAAATGGGATTGATTCCTTAATTACTCTTTCTGCTGCTTCATTATTGGTGTATAGAAAAGCAACAGGTTTCTGTACATTGGTTTTGTATACTGTGATTTTACTGAATTTGTTTATCAGTTTTTGGTGGTCTTTCAGGTTTTCTAGATACAGTATCATGTCAGATGCAAGTAGTGAAAGTTTGACTTCTTCCTTGCCGGTTTGGATACCTTTTCTTTCTTTTTGTTGTCTGATTGCTGTGGCTAGGACTTCCAGTACTATGTTAAATAAAGTGGTGAGGAGAGGTGAGAGTGGACATCCCTGTCTTGTTCTTGACCACAGAGGAAAAGCTTTCAGTTTTTCCCCATTGAGGGTGATATTAGCTGTGGATTTTTCATATATGGCCTTTATTGTGTTGAGGTATGTTCCCTCTGAACCTACTTTGTTAAGGGTTTTTATCATGAATGGATGTTATACTTTGTCAAGTTCTTTCTGTGCATCTATTGAAAGGATCATACGGTTCTTTTATTAATGTGATGTATCACAATGATTGATTTGAGAATATTGAACTACACTTGCATCCCAGGAAAAAAAATCCCACTTGATCATGGTTAATGATTTTTTTTAATGTATTGTTGGATTTGGTTTGCTAGTATTTAATTGAGGTATTTTACATCCATGTTCATCAGGGATATTGACCTATTGTTCTCTTTTATAGTATAGTCTTTATCTGGTTTTAGCATCAAGATAATGTTGACCTCATAGAATGTAATTAGAACTTTTCCTTCCTTTTCTGTTTTTTGGAACTGTTTGAGAATAGGTATCAACTCTTCTTTAAATGTTTGGTACAATTCCCTTGTGAAGCCCTCTAGCCCTGGACTTTGGTTTGTTGGGAGATTTTTGATTTCTAATTCAGTTTCTTTGCTGGTTATGGGTCTGTTCAAGGTTTCTAGTTCTTCCTGTTTCAGTTTTGGTAGTTTGTATGTTTCTAAGAATTTACCCATTTCTTCCGGGTTGTCCAATTTGTTGACATACGGTTTTTCATAATATTCTCTTATAGTTGTTTGTATTTCTGTGTTGTTATTTCTCCTTTCTCATTTATGATTTTATTTATTTTGGCCCTTTCTCCTTTTTTTTGGATAAGTTTGGCTAGAGGTTTATTATTTTTATTAATTTTTTTCAAAGAATCAGCTCCTTGTTTCATTGATCTGTTGTTTTTAGTTTCTATATCATTTATTTCTGCTCTAACCTTTATTATTTCCTTCCTTCTGCTGGCTTTAGATTTTGCTTATTGTTCTTTTTCTAGTTCTTTAGGTATAAGGTTAGATTGTTTATTTGAGATTTTTCTTGTTTCTTGAGGTAGGCCTATATTGCTATATACTTTCCTCTTAGGACAGCTTTTGCTGCATCCCAAAGGTTATGGACTTGTGTTTTCATTTTCATTTGTTTCCATGTAAGTTTTTATTTCTTCTTTGATTTCTTGGTTGATGCTTAGTAGCATGTTGTTTAACTTCCATGTATTTATGGTCTTTCCAAATTTTTTTCTTGTGTTGACTTCTAGTTTCATAGTATTGTAGTCAGAAAAAGTGCATGGTATCATTTAAATCTTTTTGTATTTGTTGAGGCCTGTTTTGTGGCCTAATATGTGATACCTTATGGAGAATGTTCCATGTGCACTTGAAAAGTCTGTGTATTCTGCTGTTTTAGGATGGAATATTCTGAGTATATCTCTTAAGCCCATCTGTTCAGTGTGTCATTGAAAGCCATTATTTCCTTGCTTATTTTCTATTTAGATGATCTATCCATTGATGTGAGGTGTTGAAGTCCCATACTATTATTGTGTTATTACCAATTAGTTCCTTTATGTTTCTTATGAATTATTTTATATATTTGGGTGCTTCCATGTTGATTGCCTAAATATTTATAATTGTTATATCTTCTTGTTGGATTGTCCTCTTTTTGATTATATAATGCCTTTCTTTAGTCCTTCTCTTAAAGTCAATTTGTCTGATATAAATATTTCTACTCTGACTTTCTTTTAATGTTCATTTGCATAATAAATGTCCCCCCCCCCCCGCGCCCTACACACACACACTTTCAATCTGCAGTTGTCTTTCAGTCTAAAATGAGTCTCCTGTAGGCAGCATATAGATGGATCTTAGGTTTCTCTTTGTATCTATTCTGACACCCTTATCTTTTGATTGGAACATCTTAGTCCCTTTACATTCAAAGTAATTATTGATAGATATGCATTTGTTGCCATTTTATTACTTGTTTTCTTATTGTATCTGGAGGTTTTCTCTGATCCTTTCATGTCTTTATCATGTTTAGTCTCTCCTTTGGACTTAAAGAGTTCCCTTTGATATTTCTTGCAGGCTTATTGATGAGCTCAAGCTCATTTAGTTTTTGTTTGTTTGGGAAACTCTTCATCTCTCCTGTTCTGAATAGATAGAGGATAGAGGATTCTTGGCTGCAGATTTTTCCCATTTGGTACTGTGAATATATCATGCCACTCTCTTCTGGCTTGCCAAGTTTCTGTTGATAAATTTCCAGCAAGGTTTATGGGTTTTCCCTTGTATGTTAAAACTTCTTTTGTCTTTCTGCTTTTAAGATTTTTTATCATTTTATTTTGCAAATTTAATTACAATATGTCTTGGTGTTGGTCTGCTTTTGTTGATTTTGATGGGATTTTTTGTGTGCCTCCTCATCTGGATATTAGTTTCCTTTCCCAGATTAAGGAAGTTTTCTCCTATTATTTCTTGAAATGAAGTTTCTGTCCCCTTTTCAATCTCATTTTTAAAAATCTTTTTTAAAAAAGATTTTTAAATTTATTTGTTCATGAGAGAGAGAGAGAGAGGCTGAGACACAGGCAGAGGGAGAAGCAGGCCCCATGCAGGGAGCCTGACATCCCCGGTCTCCAGAATCAGGCCCTGGGCCAAAGGCAGCACTAAACTACTAAGCCACCCGGACTGCCCTTTCTCACTTATTCGTCTGGGATTCCTATTATACAAATGTTATTTTGCTTAATGGAGTCACTTAATTCCCCAAGTCTATTATTATGTTCTATAATTCTTCTTTCTTTCTTTTGTTCAGCTTCATTATTTTCCATTACTTTGTCTTCTAGGTCACTGATTCATTCCTCTGCTTCTTCCCACCTGCTGTTCATTACATCAAGTCTGTTTCCAATCTCATTATTGCATTCTTCATTTCTGATTGTTTCTTTTTTAACCTTTTTATCTTTGTGGTGAGGGTCTCCCTGATGTCTTCTATTCTTTTCTCAAGCCCAGTGAATATCCTTATGATTGTTACTTTAATTTTTCTATCAGATATGTTACTTATATCTGTTTTGCTTAAATTTCTGCCCATGGCCTTATCTTGTTCTTTCATTTGGGGTAAATTCCTCTCTCTTGTTATTTTTTTCTAATCTCTGCCTTCTTCTCTCTATTAGAACAGCCAGTTATGTCTTCTGGTCCTGAAAGTAATGGCCTTATGAAGAAGAGGTCATGTAATGCCCAAGATCTGGTGCTTCAGGGAATGTTTCTGGAGTGTGTTGCATATACTCTGCTATTGTGTTGTGGCCACTCTGTCCTTTAGGCCAGTCATCTACAGAGGCTCTCCTTGTGGGACTATTTTATCCCTTGCCTAAATGTGGCAAGTTTTAACTAGGTGTGCTTTGGTCTGTTTGTGAAATGAGACTTGACACCAACTCTACCAGAACTGAAGCCCTGCAGAACTCTCTGGTCTGGAGACATGGTGTGGGCAGGTTTTTGTGCTGGTTTCTGGCAGAGGGGCCTGCCATGCTGGGACTGAGACAATACTGGCTTAGAAGAGCAACTGTGGCAGAGCACAGGGGGATGGGGTTTGGTGTAAACAAGTTAGGCAGCCAGTGTCCATGCTCAGCTGCTTTCATCAGGTGGGTGTGTTTATGCTGAAGGGTGGAGGAGGAAAATGGCATATTATATTTATTGTTCTCAGAGAAGCATCTCCTAGAATACTGCCTCTCAGAGATGCACTCTTAGAAGAGTGAATAATCTCCCCCATTGTGCCTCCAAGCGATTTTCAGGTTACGGTTTCCATGCTGTCTGTCCTTGGGTAGTTTGCCTGCCTCCTCTCCAGGAGAAGCACAATGCCCTCAAGACTCTATCCTAGCCAAGCAAGCTGACCTTTAAAAGTCCAAGCTTTAAGCCTGGAGCTTTAAGGTTGCAAGAATCATGAAATTCAGCACTTCTCATTTTCTAAGCCAGTGGCTTTGGGGAAGCATTTCCCTTGTGAGTTCCCTTTTGTGTTCCTCTTTCACCCTTCTCTGTGACTACAGCTCCCTGCCCTCTGTAGTATCCGTGATCTCTTTCTCCCCTAAACCATATCTATGCATTTCCTACCTTCTTTGATGTGGCCTCTTCTATCCCTTTCTTCTGTCAGTCTTTCGGTTAATTTCTGGGGTATTTGGGATAATCGAGAGTTACTGTGTTTGTGGGATAAGATGAGCCTAGGGTCCTCCTACTCCGCCACTATCTTCCTCCCCTCCAGAAGTACACTCATTCTTCAAATATTCTTTCTCTTCTATATGTCAAGCGATGGGCTATGTATTTCCTGGCATGGTGGGAAATAGCATGCCTTATAAATCAATAATAATACATATTCCTTTTACATTATCTGGTAGTGTGATAGCTATAAATTTGCATATATCAAAGTACTCTGAGTTAAAATTCTGTGATTACAAGAAATAGACCCATTTCTGATTAACATAACAAGTAAGGGGGGGTTATTGGAAAGATACTAGAGGTAGGCTACAAAATAGAAGGAAGAACTGAACCACCAAACTTTTAGGAAGCTTTGAAAAGGACAAGAAACAAGGTAGCTTCCAATTTCTAGCCTCAGGAGCTCACAGATGTGGTTATCAATCATGTTTACATCAGATTACTCATGTAGGTTCTAAATGTATTTGCTCAAAAGTCAAATTCTTGGGAGAAAAAAACTGGGCCACAATTTAAAAAAAAAGGAGTAGATTAGGAAAGTATTCTAGGAAGACAAAAATAATATCTGCTACAGTTATGAAAATATCTCTCAGGGACTAAGTGTCATGGAGAGGCCACCTAAAGGGCTTAGTCAATTTTTTAAATGATTGTTATTTTAATTATTTATAATATATTTATCATATTTATTATTTATCATATAGAAGATCCAATAATCCAAGTAAGATTTCAAACTCCTATTTGTATAATAGGATTGGGGATTTAAATTTCATCTTTATATAGTGGGAATGCATGAAGAGTCTGGAGCAAGGAACTGTGATGGTCAGATTTCCATATTGAAATGAATATCTGGTTGCTGTGTAATCAACATATTGAATGGAAGAGAAATTAAACTTTCTAGGTAGTATATTGTAAAATCAAGGAGAAGAGTGATAAGGCTTGAACATGAGCAATGACAATTGGGAAAAGAGAGGAGGCAGATAAAGAACATATTTAGGAGGTGCTATGGTGTGGAATTTTTAAAAAATGGTGTCTAATCACAGTAGACTGAATCCAAATTATAAGGGAGTTCATTGCCTCACACACCTGAAAAGTTCAGAGGAGAACAGAAGTTAGTTTCAACAGCGTCATCTAAAAACTTTGTTTTCAGGGGATCCCTGGGTGGCTCAGTGGTTTAGCGCCTGCCTTTGGGCCAGGGTGTGGTCCTGGAGTCCCGGGATCAAGTCCTGCGTCCGGCTCCTGGCATGGAGCCTGCTTCTCCCAATGCCTGTGTCTCTGCCTCTCTCTCTCTTCCTCCCTCTCTCTCTCTCTCTATCATGACTATATAAATAAAAAAGTAAAAATAAAATAAAAACTTTGTTTTCACCTTGCAATTCTGTGTTCTATAATGTTAGTTTATTTCAAGCCTAGTTTCCTTCCTAGTGACAAAATGACTGCAGCAATGACTCCAAAGATCCAGAAAGAGAAAACATGTGGGTGGCCTTTTAGAGGTTTTCTTAGAAGAGAGAGAAAACCAAAAGTTACCTTCCCATTCCTGACCTGTTATGACCAGGAGATTCCAAATTTGCCTAAACTTGTTCATTTGAAGCTAATCACTTTAGCAAGGAGTATGAAACAACCTTTGGGAATAGGATCGGCTTCCCACAAGCTTAGGACTCTAAGGAATGGGATAGATCCCAAAGTGAAAGCTTAGACAGGAGAAAATTAGTGCTATTAAGTCAATTCAGGGAGATTGTTTACTATGGGGTGTGTACTCTTTCCAGAATATTGATGGTGAGAGGAAGGATATATAGAGATGCAGGATTGAGGGAAAGGATTTTTTTCTTTCTACTTTTCCTTCTTTCCTTCCTTCTTTCTCCCTTCCTCCCTCCCTTCCTTCTTTCCAAGATAATTTTTAAGGACACTTTTAAGCTCATACATTAATTTACATTTCATTGGCCAACACTGTGTCACAAGGCTATACCAGCTTCAAGGGATGCTGAGAAAAGCACATACTGGCTATGTAGTAGAAGACAGAAAGGGAGAAAGGAAATGGGAACAGCTGGTGAATTAGCTAAATATAAGAATTTGCTATACTAGTTCTTTTGAAGTCTTTTTGTTCCCAACTCCCAAGATTTGGGGAGTGTGTTTTCTTTTTGTGTTCAAGATATTAAAATTTTATGACAATGCTGTAGGTCTATTATAAAGTCAGAGTTCAACAATGTAGGGAAATGCATTCCCTTCCTTTTTTACAGGAATCCTTTTTTACAAAGATTTACAAAGATTGTAAAGTGAATGGAGTAGGAATTAGAAGCACATGCTCCAGATTTTACTTTACAAGATAATGCTGAGACAGGAATTTTGTCTTCTTGGATGGACTTCCAGCCAGCAGGAAATGAATGGCTCCGTGGGATAGATATGAACAGTTGAATCATAGAGCATTAAATCTTAGCAATCAATGTGTGACATAGTAACTCTTTGATCCAGCACAATAAGAAGTGTCAGCTTATAGATGATACTCTTATACCAGTATTGCGACAGCTGATTCAGATAGCTATGTGATTCCAAATTGCTGAGCCGTTTCTTCAACCAGAGATAGCATCAGAAATGAAGATGAATCAAAATTGATCAATAATGTAAAATAGATGATACAGCCAGAGCAGACTGCCTTCTCTCTGGCAGGAGTGCCGCTCTGTCTATGGTTCTGCTTTATAAGACAGCCTTTTGGACAGCAGCCCTCAAGTAAGGGTATGATGCAAAAGCATCTGTGGATCCCACCAGGATCTATTGACTAACCATTTTCAGTATATGTGCTGCCGAGGCGAGCACATCTATTGACTTACCATGATTCATTCTTCGTCACTCACTTCCCGATAATAGAAACAAAGTCAGAACAATTGAATGCCTTGAAGGAGTCAGTGTTTGTGGCTCTGGAAATACACACTGCTTCACTTCCTCATTTCTCATCAGTGGATTTGCTTCAGCAGCTATCCAGCAGCAGGGAAACCATTATTGCATGAAAATGTTCCATGACAGTGACATTCATTCAATTTTCTGAAGCAAAGTATGAACTGTGGACTTTCTGGATTCCTCTAAAAATGTAGGACAAGCAGCTTACATTTGAATAGTGATTAGACGTTCTTAAAATTTTAGAAAACTCAAGCTTATTCATACTTAGTGACAGCAATAACTAACTTCTCAGTCTTCAGGTAAAAAGCCCTGGAAGTATCAGAGGTGCCCAGGTCACTCAGCTGGTTAAGCTTCTGAATCCTGATTTTGGCTCAGGTCATGATCTCAGGATCTTGGGATTGAGCCCTTTGTGGAGCTCTATGTTCCTCAGGGAGTTTGCTTGAGAATTCCCTCTCTCCCTTTCCCACTGCTCTTTCCCAGTCATTCTTGCATGCACATGCATGCTCTGTCTCTCAAGTAAATAAATAAAGCTTTTAAAAACAAAGATCTGGAAGTATAAAAAATAATGAAAATTCCCTGAAAATTTCCAAACATTATATTATTTTATATCCTTCAGTATTATCTTCTATCAAACCCTTCCATTAGAACTGCTATGGAGTAGCAACACTGATATTTGACCTCACCTTTCTGACTCTTCAGGTCCAGGTGAAAGGAGTAAATAGCAAATGGGGAAGATCTGAGGACAGAAAAGGGAGCAGGGAAATGGAAGCATCTAGATAACCCACTGTGATCTCTACTCTATTACTGAGGTATCTAGCATTGACTATTTTCCTAAGGCATTTGTAATTGGAAACAGCTCTGCCCATTTCAATCTGTCCTTCTTTGCAAGCATCTTGAGTGACATAATATTATCCTATTATGTGAACAAAGACACTGATTTTAATTACATGGAAATTGATGTTTACTGTGAGCTTTTATGAAGAGTAATTATTACATTGAAAAAGATCCAAAGAATAGTTATTCATCTTTATGAGCTTTGATTTGGGTGTTAATGCATCTTTAGTGTTCAATAGTGAGAATGAATTTGTGCATTAGATCCACATTTATATGTCATTTTTTTTCAGTTATCAGAATCCTCTTGCATACATAGGTTTTGCCTATCCACATAAGTTGACTTCAAGGCTTTGTTTAGCTTACTTCCTTCTCAATATATTGCTGCTTTTACTGTTCTCCAAGTATGCTTGGGCACATTATCAGAATTTTGCTTCCATGACTAGACGTTGCCTTTCTCAAGGTCAGAGAGCCTGTCTTAATCAGTTTTTCAGACCTCCCAACAGAACACAAGTTTGGCTTGTAGGAGGCATTCAAATAAAAGTTGAAGGAAATAGATTATTTGAGACAAAAGAAATAATCTGTCTGCCTTGCTTTATCTGAAAAAGAGGTAGTTTGATTTACATCACAGGTGTATATGTATTTTGAGGATTAATATGTATGGGTAGGAGATTAATCGCTCAGAAGATGATTGTTGTACAAAATTCAAGAAAAAAAATCACTCCTAGTTGTCAGCTGTGATGGGTCTGCATAAAATCCTGCTTTCTTTGTTTTGCTGATGTTGCAAGTACCTGAGCAATTTGCTGTTCCCACCTTCTTGGATCTATATGGTATTAATGCTTTACAGATTTCTCATTTCCATTGAATAGCTGCTCTTCAGATTTGGTATAATTTCAGAATTTAATTAGGAATCGGAGCAAAGGTCAATTGATGTCTCACTGTGAGGCTGAAAGAGGGATGTAGAAGATGATTACATTTGTGCCTAGTGCCCATTGCTCATTTTAAAGGAGAACTTGAAGCTAGCAATGTGTGAGACCAGGTGTGTTTACCCATCTGCCATCCCTGATAGCTGAAGCTACTTCATCAACATTGATTAACATGCTCTGGCAGGTGCAGGTCTTTAGAAATCAGTTTAAATGGTAAAACATTTTAGCGGGGGGGTGGGGAGGTGGGGGTTCTATTCTGAAACATACCCCCCCTCCCCACTCTAGTTTTTTTTTCCTGCCCATGGTCAGGGGAACCTGAGGGACTAGACAATCTTCTATGACTCTTCATTCCCATTGGGATTTGGAGTTTTCATTTAAAGAGTCTCAGTCTGCCCTAAATATGTTTTTATGCTTTGATCCGGTGATTCCCTTTTTGGGAATTTAATAGAATGAAATTGTCAGAGATCTCTTTGGATATCCATGTGTAGATCATTTGTTTTAACATGATATAAAAAACCTGAAAATAATAAAAATGCTTAAGTAGGAGATTGATTAAATAATGATACAGATGCACAATGGAATTCTATGGAGCCACTAAAAATCATTTATTTAATAAGTTGGGAAAATGCTCAGTATGTAATATGAAGTGAGAAAAGCAGAATTCAAATACAAGATATATGTAGTTGTAATTTTGTAAAACTAGCTAACTATATATTTCCCAGTTAGCCCCCTTAGTACTTTCCAGATTCTTAGAATTAATTTTTCAGTAATAACCAAAAGGCAGTGATTCATATAACAAAAAGTGTGGGAACCTCCTATGAAGCAGAAACTGTAGAGGTAAAAAGCAAGGGTGACAAAAATCAACAGAGTCAAGATACCAGTATGGGAGAGGGTCACTCTGGCCTGAGGATCTCTGACAAAAAGGTGACCACTCCATTCAAGTCAAATATATACAAAGCTCAATACTGCTTCTAGATGATAAATGGTTAACACTCGGTTGACATTAAGGGTGATAGCCAGGTCTGGCTCTGTTGGCAGTGGGAGAGTAGACAAGAAGGGTGAAGCTTGGGCCAGCAGGTAGAACAGCCCACCTGGCTAAGGAGGGGTCTGGAAGCAGAGATGGAGGAACAGATCTTACAAATGGTGAGAGAGAGAAAGTAAGCCCAGTAGGTATAGCACGAATAAGATTTCCTGCCAGATTGGCAGAAAAAGCAATGGGAAATACAGGGCTGGGTAGTATTTGGAGATTCAGATGTAGCCCAGGGAGCTTTAAAAAGTTCAGTCTCTTGTCAGTCCTCTATTCAAAATCCTCCAGTAGCAACTCGTTCACTCAGAGTAAAAGCCATAGCTGTAAAGTCTAGATTTTAAAAGTGTGCCCTTGGAAATTGGTTTGAAGTAGCACGTTGCCTCCTCCCCATGGTTCTTGGATTTTGCAAAAAGGTGTTTTCATAGACGTGAATGGTTGTTTTAAAGCAGCACTTTTTTTCTTCTTTAAATGTAAATGGATCTGAAAGCACTGGGTTTTAAATGTCACATGCATTTCTAAATCACCCTCTCCTCTACCTATCTAATCTAAGCCAACACAGGGAATCCAGCTCTGAAAGTCTGTGTTCAAGCTCATCAAAAACATAGACCAAAGTAACTACACAGGGTTCTTGGTTCCACCTACCTATTTTTGCTTAGATCTTGACTTTAAGTCAAGATCTAAAGAAATGTAAAGTACATTTCTAAAAGAAATGCCTTATACAGTATTTGGCATAGGGCTGGCCCAAGCCATATGGTTTTCCAGCTAGGCTAATGATTTTGTGTATCCACCAACTGTTACTACAAAAATACTTCCCCAGCTGAGTGTGGCAAGTAATAAGGAGGACTTTTGTGGCAGTACTTGTCACTTTTTATCTTGCACTGTCCAATATGGTAGCTATTAGACACATGTGGCTATTTAAATTTAAGTACAAATTAATTAAAATTAAATGTCATTTAATATTTAGTTATTTTCTCATAGTAGCCACTTTTCAAGTGCTCATGTGGGTAGTAATGGTTATATAGGATAGCACTGATATAGAACCTTTCAATCATTGCAGAAAATTTTTCTGGAAACGTGTATGCCCCTTAGAGCATAGCAAGAACCCTGCAGTTCATCTACTGACAAGATAGTTTCATAACAATCCATTATATTCTAACATTCACTCATTCAGCAAATATTTGTGGACTTTTTACTTGCTGTATTTCCTGGTTTTGCTTGCCAATGGACCAACTATGTACCTGTGGCTTCAGATTTCAAAGAAGGCCCTGAGATAGAGAATGGAAAGGACTAGTGGTGGTGTTTGCAGTGAGTCAGTTGATGGTCACTTACAATTTGAAGTGGACTTAGGAGACACGATCCAGGACACCAAAAGTGTCTGCTTCAAAGCTTTGTAACTCTATTTTGTCTTTGTTTTAACATTTGCTATTATTATGACTTAAAATGCTTTTAGTATTTAATAGTAATGCCATCTAAGCATTCATTTGAATGTGGTCCAAATGATAGTGCCAAAAAAATATGGTCATGAAAATCAGTATCTTTGAAATAGAAGTTTGATGTGTTAAAATAAGGCCAAAGGCCCTAATACACCAGGCTATTGCTTTGGGGAAAAGCATGCTATGATATATTAGAAATAATCTTGGGAGAATATAAAGCAAAAATAGGCAACAATGGTGGTAGATAATGTGTTGTGAGAATTCATCTCTTCTCTGGCTGTTATTGGCTCAGGCACAGGCTCATTTTCCCAGGTCTGAAATTACTATGGTTCATTGCTTCCCTGGCCATAGTAACTTATTTCAGAGGTGTGAAAGTCCACACAGTGTGAAGTGTAAGAATTTGATTTTATGATGGGAAGGAAAGGAAGCCCCTTATCCTCCAGTGTAAATGAGAAAATTTGGGTCCTGGGAGCTGCCAATAGCTACCTTGCCACCATGGAAAAACCACTACAAGAAGGAGGACACAACCAAGTGAATTACAAAAAAATGAGAAGCAAAGGCCCTGGTGATTTTACAAACCTTTGGCTCAACTGACCCTAAAGTTTGCCCTCTTTCTAATTATGTGAGTCAATAGTTGTTCTTATTCTCTAACTCAATTTAAATTGTGATTGTGCTACAGATTCCTTCTATTCCGTTGGTGTTATCTTCAGAGCAATCAGGATTAAAAAAAAAAAAAAGTCCTACATGAAGCCAATAGAAGACTCTGCATTTTTTTTTCATGACCCAAATCAAATGTTCTGGTCTTTTCCACTGAAACTTTCTTTTGGCATAACCTTATTATTATATTATTAATCCCTGATCATGGCAATTCACTTCTAAATTGATTTACATTGCTTATAAGTGAAACATCATCTACTACTCAGTTTAATTACTGAATTCTGATTGCTTACATAAATAAACAACTCTCTGCATGTGACAGTCTGGGCACTGCTGACCTCAGATTGGTCAAATTCACTTGTGATCCCAGTGGTGATCAACGATGTGCATGTGTGGGAGTTCTGCTTGTAATAATGCTCTGGAGCAACAAAGTAATGTTGCACAGTTTCATATTTTACAAAGTACATAATTGCTTCTGTTTGTCCTGGATATATATCTAACAAGGTCTATTTCAATACATTCTGAAAATTATCTTCCAATAAAATGGTTGAAAATATGAATCATTTATATTTTATGGTTTACACAAAGACATTTGTGTAAATGAAATGTATAACAGTTTGGCCTCTTTCTGTTGCCAGTGATGGAAGACTCAAACTAGTTTAACAGAGGAGAATTTGGGATCCCTGGGTGGCGCAGTGGTTTGGCGCTTGCCTTTGGCCCAGGGAGCGATCCCGGAGACCCGGGATCGAATCCCACATCAGGCTCCCGGTGCATGGAGCCTGCTTCTCCCTCTGCCTATGTCTCTGCCTCTCTCTCTCTGTGTGTGTGACTATCATAAATAAATTAAAAAAAAAAAACAGAGGAGAATTTATTGGCCTCTACAACTGAAAAATCCAGAGTTTTCAGCTGAAGCAGAATTTGAGGGTCAACCAGTGCTTTTGGAATTCAGCTTCCCTCTGTGTCCTCTTCTGAGCTCTACTCTCTACTGTATTGGCTCCAGGTTGAGGCTGAGGCTCCACACAGTGTCCTCTTGGAAGCTCTAGATTCCCTCATATATCTAAGTCCAACAAAAGAGACAGTCTTCCCCCACAAAAATCTCAAAGAGAAGTTCCAGAACTTACAGTTGTTGGTATTGATTGGCCTCAACCAATGATTGTGACCAAGGAATAAAATACACAGATTGGCTTAGAATAGGTCATATTCTCAACCCTGCATTCAATGGAACTTAATTCTCCCCACCTAAGGAAAATCCTAACTATGTGTACATTGTATATTCTTATCTCAAAAAGGAGGTGTGGGTGACGGGATATGAAACTACAAGCCATCAGAAAGTGAGGCCATGTACCACTCTTGTGTTTGGTCTTCAAGGAACTTATGGTGGCCTAGCTGAGACTTTTACTACTTACTATCTTCTCACATTTGGGTTCCTAGAAGTAACCAAGTTGCTCTTTGGTAGGGCTTCTTTGCCTTTCTTTCTGGCCCTATTCCAGTTCCATCTGAGCACTGCTTTTTTCTCTGAGCTCAATTTTTGCGAGCTAAAGTTCATGATTTTGTACAAGAAACTGTTAAATCCATTGGCTGTTTTTTTTTTTTAAGATTTTATTTATTTATTCATGAGAGACACAGAGAGAGAGAGAGAGAGAGAGGCAGAGACACAGGCAGAGGGAGAAGCAGGCTCCATGCAGGGAGCCCGACGTGGGACTCAATCCCAGGTCTCCAGGATCACGCCCTGGGCTGAAGGCGGCGCTAAACCATTGAGCCCCCCGGGCTCCCCGGCTGTTTGTTTTTTGGTTTTTGGTTTTTGGTTTTTTAAGCCAATTTCATTAGCCTCACACTATGATTTATGGCTTAAGCCAAAAATGGCTAAGAGGAGAAGGAATATTCTGCTTGATAAGTTTCTGAGGCAGCTAATTATTGATAAATAGAAAATAACTAGCTTAGAAGCGCCTGGGTGGCTCAGTCATTAAGCATCTACCTTTGGCTCAGGTCATGATCCCAGGACTCTGGGATTGAGCCTGAGTCAGGCTCCCTGCTCAGAGGGGAGTCTGCTTCTCCCTCTCCCTCTCCACCTCCCCCTGGCTCATGTTTTCTTGCTTTGCTCTGTCTCTCAAGTAAATAAACAACATCTTAAAAAAAAAAAAAAAAAAAAAAAACTAGCCTAAGAAAGCAGGGAGAGTACATTGGAGTCATCTAATACGATGTGTAGACCTCGGTTTTATTCCTGAATATGGTTGAATTTGTTCTGGTGTATTTAGAGGTTTTAGGATGCTTCTGGATGATCTCTCTTGAGACCAGTATTCTGAAGAAGGGTTGGTTTCATTTTTAGATTTTATTTTTTTTATTTATTAATGATGTATATATATATATCTATATAGATCATATATATATATATATATATATATATATATATATATATATATATAGAGAGAGAGAGAGAGAGAGAGAGAGGCAGAGACAGGCAGAGGGAGAACAGGCTCCACTCAAGGAGCGGGACGCAGGACTCAATCCCGGGTCTCCAGGATCATGCCCTGGGCCCAAGGCAGGCGCCAAACCGCTGAGCCACTCAGGGATCCCCCTGGTTTCATTTTTAGAGAATACTGGATATACAAGGGCATTTCCAAATCTGGAAATATAAAATTGCCCACCCAGAAATTTGCTGAGCTTCTAATTTGGCTGTTAACCAAACAATCTAAAAATAAGGGTTGCTTTAAATAAAAGACTAAAATAGATCACTCAAGAGTCAGTCTCAAATCTGATTTTGTATAGTAGGCTAATTATAACACCAAATCACTTATTTATTCCCCCTTAAATCTACCATGATTGCATGTGTTTTTGCGCCTAACTAGTATAAACCCTCCTCCTTTTAAGTTAGGTGAGGAAATACACATCTTTCTTTTTGCCTATTAAGAGAGCATATTTTCTTAAAATCTTTTGCCAAGGGAAATGTTTCTTAGAATTCAAAGAGTCCAAAGAAAAAGCTATAATAATGTGAGGCAACTGGAAGATGTTGAGAAAAAGCAATGAACTTGGAGCAAAAAAACCTGGAGTTTAAATAAGTCCAACCATTACTGTGTTGCCTTAACCAATTTGCCTAACTTCTCTGAACTTCAATTTCTGAAGGAAACAGAGAACAAGTTAAAAGGGGATTCAAAGCAACATAGTAATTAGACCCTCCTTAGAGCTTGAAGAAGTCAGGTGGCTTTTATAAACATTCTCTAAATATTTAAACCATTGTGGATAGATAGACTCTTTAAAATTATAACAATAATACCTTCAATTTATATAATTTTGTCCTAGAAGAACTTGTGTAAAAAAGGAATAATTTATTCTAAAATAATTTAAAGGACTAGAATAAATGACACCTATTAATATCTGCCAGTGTTTTGTCATAATGTTATGATGATAAGCATTCTAAGAACTGAATATAAGCCATGAACTGATGAGATCATAGGTTCTCATAGGGACAAATCCACATCTAATTTGGATCCCATCCAGAACTGATGAGCCTTCTTGCCCAGCCTTAACTTGGTGACAGAGAAAAGAATGTGATGGGCTTGGGAGGAAAAAGCATTCAAAAGCCACACTGAGATGTTTTGCATTCCAGGTCCCACACTCAGCATTTTAAAATTAGCTTTTTTATTTTAAAGAAAGTGAGAGTTTTTCTGGCTCCATTGTATGCTCCATATACTTCTTGACATTGTGCTTCTTGCATGCTGTTACTCATATAAAAGAAAATAATATTTGATAAGTATTAATTTTCCAAAAGATAATTTTTTTACCTAGGCAAATTTATTTGTTTAAATTTTTAAAATTTTACCTAGTCAGATTTAATCCAAGCCAATCTAAACTTCAAACTCAAATCAAACAAAAAGGAGGAAGGGAAAAAAACCCCAAAAATCTTTCTTTTAAGCTAGCTTTCTTTTCATTGAAAAATTAAGTTCTGGGCAGCCGGGGTGCCTCAGTAGTTTAGCGCCGCCTTCAGCCCAGGGCCTGATCCTGGAGTCCCAGGATCGAGTCCCACATCAGGCTCCCTGCATGGAACCTGCTTCTCCCTCTGCCTGTGTCTCTGCCTCTCCTCTCTCTCTCTCTCTCTCTCTCTCTCTCTCTCTCTCTCTCTCATTCTGATGAATAGATAAATAAAATCTTTAAAAAAAAAAAGAAAGAAAGAAAATTAAGTTCTGATTTTGTTGGAAACCTTTCCATACAACTTTTTTTAATATAATTTTATCTTCTCATGATGATCCAGGTTGGAATAATAGTTTCAAAGCCTTTTGGAGGTGATAACAACCAATCCTGGTTAATTTTGTAGCTTTTCCTTCCTCCTTATTTCCTTCTTTATTTTATACCTTTTTTCTTTTAAATCACATATCACATACATAATGTTAATTTATTTTAACTTATCGTAACTTATTTTTAAGGTTAATGCAAATTATAACAGATTTATTGATATATAATTCATATAGCATGCAATTCACTCTTTTAAAGGACACAATTCAGTGTTTTTAATATATTCACAGAGTGGTGAAATCATCAACCACTATCTAATTCCAGAACATTTTTATCACTCCCCCCTCCTAGATAAACTCTACTTATTAGCATTTACTTCCCATAACTCCCTCTCCCCAGGCCCTGGCTACCACTAATCTTTTTTCTGTTTCTTTGGATTTGCCTATCTTACAAATTTATGTTTCATATAAATGGAATCATACAATATGTGGCTTTTTGTGTCTGGCTTCTTTCATTTAGGAGAAAGTTTTTAAAGTTCCATCTACGTTGTAACATATATCAGTATTTCATTTCTTTTTATTGCCTAATAATATTGCATTGTATGGAGCTACCACATTTTATTTGTTCATTTATCAGTTTATGGACACTTGGGTTATTTCTACCATTAGGCTATTATGTTACTATTAATATTTGTGTGCAAGTTTTTGTGGGGACATATGTCTTCAATCCTCTCTGGTTGTACATAGAGGTGGAATTACTGAATCATATGAGAACTCTATACTTAACTTTTTGAGGAACTGCCAACCTGTTTTCCAAAGTGGCTACACAATTTTACATTCTCATCAGCTGTGTACAAGGGTCCAATTTCTCCATATCCTTGTCAAAATTTGTTGTTCTCTGTCTTTTTTATTATAGCCATCCTAGTACATGTAAACTAGTGTCTGTGATTTTGAGCTAAATGTATTTTGGTTTGCAAGAATTTTTCAGAATTGTATGACATTCTTTATGACAAATAGCCATAAAGCACCAGCATTTGTTGAACACTTTTCCAAACAATATCTCATCTTGTGGGGCATAGTTCTTTTCGTTCTACAAAGAGACCAATGTAAGGAAAGTGGTTTTAGTTACAAGTGGAGTCAGTATTTGCACCCAAGGCTGTCTGACACCCGTGTCATTGTTGTGCAACTTCATTATTAAGCTGTGGAGATACATTCCAAATCAGGTCTTCAGATTCACAAGCTTTAAATTTCGATTTTGGGACACCAAAGCCCAATGACTTACTCTGTTCATCAGAGAGACTTTAAGGTCTTTGGGAACATCATGTTGGGGTCCTGGTCCTAAATCCTGGAGAAGGATCAAAAGAGCCTCAGCCAAGTAGCACTTTGTCTCAATTCTTTCTCCTTGCCCACTTTGCTCAGATTTGTCTGATTCTCTGACTACTCAGCTGGGTGATGTAGCCCTTTGTTCATCAGAGAGACTAAAATTTATTGTACTGATATAAATTCCTGCCTCAAAGGGATAATTGATTACATTATCTATCTAGTTGACAGGCCTTTAAAGCCAGAAAATTCAGCATTATGGGAGAAGTAAATCTAATACCCTGGAGAAGAACAGCCAGAGATACCTGTAGTCACAGCTGCCCTAAAGAAACTACCCTTGTTTCTGACTTCCTCTCTTTCCAATTATCTTGAAACATTAATCTTACGAATTCCATGTCACCTGACTATACCTTTAAAAAAAAGAATCCAGTCTGTTTGCCTTTCAATCTATTATTCTATTTATACATAATTTTTATTCAAGTAATATGGGCACATGGCTAAGAGTAAGAATTCCTTGCTCCATCCATTCCACCTTTACCCCATTCTCAAGAATCAACCACTGGTAACAAATATCTGGTAGTGCTTTTATGCCTTTACATGTACTTTTTCTATCATTGTTTGATTTATCAATTTTAGACATTATGAAAATTTGCTTCCTTTATAATACAAGCCATTATGAAATATTCATTCAGTGATACCACTCCCCACTTTCCTAATAACTTAAAAGGTATTACCACACCTTAATTTTTAATTTCATACACTGTGGGTATTTTCCTCTGTTGCTTATCTTGTAAGATGAGGATATTAGTGACTATATCCTGGCATTTAGTTCTCCTCTCCTTTCTTTCCCAACTAACTTCTATACTTTGTCATTGCATTGTCAAAGTTGATAACATTTATGGTCTGTTCTGTCACAATTTAATTTTCCATATGTTGCCTACAGGTTAAGCCTAAAAGCCGAAAGGCAATAAAATGTCATTATTGTGACTCTATGAAAATTATGAATTGATGTGGTATTATACTATGAATATATTTTCCTTGTATAGCTTTTCCCCATGAAGTTTCTAAAACTCCTCCTTTTCTTATACTACTTACCTTTACTTTTTGATTATTTCTATACATATCAGGTGTGGTTTTGTGTGCAGCTTTTTCCTGGAGTCTCCCCCGCACCCCAGGCAAGACCTTCTATCCATCTTTCCCAGTTTGAACTGCCTCAAGGCCAGATGCACAGCTGTCATCCTGGGACTTCTTTTCACCTTCTTGGTTCATTCCCATGTTTCACTGGAATACATCCCCAAGAAATTTTTAAAGAAATGGTGTATGGGAGGTAAATTGTTTTAAGCTGTTCCATATCTGAAAATGGATTTAGTTTATATCACATTTGGATGATAGTTTGTGGTGGCGTATAGAATTCCAGGTTCAAAATCATTTTTTTCATTAGAACTTTAACAATATTATTCCACTGTTTTTTGGCAACCCATAGTGTCATTGCAAAGCCCAGTGCTAGGGGTGCCTGTGTGGCTCAGTGGTTGAGCATCTGCCTTTGGCTTGCATCGTGGTCCTGGGGTCCTAGGATTGAGTCCTGCATCCAGGTTCTTGCAGGGAGCCTGCTTCTCCCTCTACCTATGCTTCTGCCTCTCTCTCTCTCTGTCTCTCATGAATAAATAAATAAATAAAATCTTAAGGAAAAAAAAGAGAAGAGAATGTCCTTATTTCTATTTTTTCTGTTCTTTCTTGGAACTACTATTACTGATGTTAGGTTTTTTGTATTGCTCTTACTCAATTTCTTTAGAAGAGACCTCTCTACATTTTCTTTAAGATAGACTCTAAAAAAAAATCTTCAAGAAAGCTAGAGATGGAAACTTTTTTTTTTTTAAGATTTATTTATAGACACACAGAGAGAGGCAAAGACCCAGGCAGAAGGAGAAGTAGGCTCCCCAGGGAGCCCGAGGCAGGACTCAATCCTGGATCCCAGGATCATGGCCTGAAGTGAAGGCAGACACTCAACTGCTGAGCCACCCAGGTGTGAGATGGGAACTTTTCTGAAAACACACTTTTAAAAAAATGAACTTCTGGGGGTTCCTGCATGGCCCAGTTGGTTAAGCTTCCAACTCTTGGTTTTGCCTCAGGTCATGATCTCAGGGTTGTGAGATCGAGCCTTGCTTCCAGTTCTGCACTTAGCACAGAGTTGGCTGGAGATTCTTTCTCCCTTCCCTTCTGCTCCTCCCCCTCTTGCATGCACTCTCTCTCTTAAATAAATAAATAAATAAATAAATAAATATTTTAAAATAAAGTTAACATTTATGTTTTTTCCCAGTTTTATTGAGATTATCGACATACATAACTATATAAATTTAAGGGGTATAGCATAACGGTCTGACTTAAATATATTGTGAAGTAATTAGCACTATAAGTTTAGTTAGCTTCCATTGTCTCATACAATAAAAGAGAAAGCAATAAAAGAAAAGAAAAAAAGCCTTTTTTTTTTTGGTAATGAGAACTCTTAGGGCTTACTCTCTTAACAATTTTCATATATATCACACAGCAGCATTAGCTATTGTCATCATGTTGTATTTTATATCCCTAGTTCTTATTTATCTAATAACTGGAAGCTTGTACTTTTTGACCACCTTCCTCCTGTTCCTCCTGCCCTCACCCTTCACCTCTGATAACCACAAGTCTGATTTCTCTCTCTCTTTGCCCACCCCTCCTTTTTGGTTCCACATATAAGTGAAATCATACAGTATTTGTCTTTCTGTCTGACTTATTTCACTTAGTATAAGGCCCTCAAGGTCCATCCATGTTGTTACAAATGGCAGGGTATCCTCTCTTTTTTTTTTTTTCTATGGTGGGATAATATTGCATTATATGTATACACCACAACTTCTTTATCCATTTATTCATCAGTAGACATGTAGGTGGTTTCCATGTTTTGGCTATTATAAATAATGCTGCTATGAACTTGGGGAATACCTCTGTTTTTGGTCCCACAGCTCACTGCTACCATTTGTTATATCCGGGATATCTGTGTTTTGTACCTCTCTTATATTCTTCAGGCTGTTTTTCTCCTTACTTGTATTCCCTGCCCCATCCTCAATACTTACACATACGCATACATTTCCTCCCTCTCTCTGTCTAGACTGAGGCTTCTTCTTTCTTCCTTCATCACTAAACATATCACTCTGTCTGATTTCAGTCTTCCAGAAACTGATCTAATCTCTAATCTGTTGTTCACCAGTGGAACCCTTCCTCTTTTTTTTTGTATTAAAATTATTCCTTTTATATTCTTTTTCTGTCATCTTAATAGCATCTCAAGAGGAAGAAGAGATAAATATATGATTGTTTCACCAAACTGACCTCTAATAAATCAAGCTCTTCATCAGAACCTGTCTTTGCTCTGCCCAGATCCTTGTTACTCATTATCATTAACTCAGCTTTCTTTGGATTGCCTGATTTTGCTCTACATGATCCAGTATCTTCACTCAATTGCTCAGGTTTGCCATTATTCTTCTCGGTATGGAGAAATTCCTTCTTGTACTATAAAACAGGTCTGAAAATTACTGTTTGGTGTTTAGGATTAGTGATTATTATGCTGAGAACTATAACTCAATTGTAGTAAAATTATTATTTCCTTTATATCCTCTCATAGAAATGAAAGTGGTGGGGTAATTAGCTGTGTGTTTGAGGATACCAAAACACTCTCTAGGGGAGTGAGAAAGGAAGGAGAGGACCAAGTCATAATTTTCATTAAATAGAGCATCCAGAAGGTTATTAAGAATGATGAAGTTTTATTTTTTAAAAAAAGACTTATTTATTTATTTGACAGAGAGAGCATGAGAGGAAGGAATAACGGGAGAGAGAATCTCAAGCAGGCTCCACACTGAGTGCAGAGCCCTACCTGGGGCTCAGTCTCATGATGCTGAGATCACGACCTGAGCCAAAACCAAGAGTCAGACACTTAACAGACTGTGCCACCCAGGTGCCCTGATAAACCTTTCTCCATCATCAGTAAAGATAGCCAAGAAGAAATAGGTTTCAGATACAATATGATCAGTTTTTTAGAAAAAACTAGAAAATATTTCTGAGTGAGAAAGAATTTCTGTAGAAAATCATGTACTTTCATTTCTTTAAAAATAATATAGGGACTTATTTTGTTTTCAGTAGGTATTTAAATGTGATCCAAATTAGAAGCAGAAGTATGGACTAGAAGTCCTATCTAGCTTCTTCTCCTAGGATGACGATGAAAAATAACAACAGTAATGGTAATCAGTATGTTTTATTGAGTACTTGCAGTGTGCCAGCTTCTGGGCTAAGTACTTTACATGCCAATCTCATTTAATTCCTACAACAGGCCTATGAGGTAAGAAATATTAATATTTCTACTTGACAGAGAAACCCATTATCCCAGATCCCTAAAGTAATAGATTCAGATCTGGGTCTGTTTGACCACAAGATGCTTGCTTTCAAGATGCCACATGAATTTGTCTCTTCTAGGATGCTGTGATTTTCATTTTCAAAATCAATGCCTTTATCTAGGACCACTATGCCCTTATTGTTCTAAGTAATACTTGTAATTGTTGTTTTTAGTGATTTGTTCTTTACCCTGCATTATTATATCATCGAATCAGATTGAGGTGATGATGCCTCTACTTCTAGAATTTGAACTAGTTTTCTATTGTCATAAAAATGTGCCGTCTTCCAACTGTTTTTCAAAGTCAGATGACTTGTCAGTACTTATACAGAATACCCTGTATCTGTAACTCTGTATCCACTGTGAAGCTTAGCTACTGTCCTGAATGGACAGTTTCAGAAAATGATTTTCTGGCCCAACCCCATGACAGTCCGTCAACTCTTAACAGCCTTGTGGGAGTGCTGGCAGATGGCAATCAGAGCAGGTGAGCATTTTCTCATAAGGACACTCTTCACAGTAGTCTTTAAAAATTGTGGTTGCTTCATGTAGGGTAAAAAATTGGGTAAAAGAAAAACCTTTATCCCACGGAGTCTTTAGATAGATTCAATCTTATTTTACAATACTCAGCTATATGTTTATTTTTGCCCTTGTTGGCTTTATTGTTCATTAAAGAATTGTTTGCTCTTTATACATATGAGTGATTTGAAAAGTGCATATTTATTTTAAATCTACATAAATGGCACAAGAACAGTAAGAAAAGAAGGGAAGGAAGAAAAGAAGGATAAAGGAAAAAAAGGGTTTTGCTATGGAAGTTAAGAGAAATCCAATGGCAGCAGATCCCTATTATGTCACAAACGGTTAATTATACCCTAAATTAAATTCTGACACTAAAACATATTCACACAATTGCAGTTAGCCTACAAAGTGATTGTCAGTACAAAGGAATTCTGCAGTCCTTTCAAGCACTTATACCTGTTTCCCCACTTCCCCCACTTCCCCCACTCTAGTATTTATCCTGAGGTGATCCAAGTAAGAATCCTCCTATAGCTACTGGCCAACATACCACTGCCCACTGCTTCCCCTACTCCATTTCTTCTCCCTCCCTCCTTCTAAACTCAGTTTGACCAAGATTGTCAAAAGGATGATGGCAGAGGCGACAAAAGTAACTAAACAATTTTTGTCTATGATCCTGCCTTTCCCTTTTCTTTTTTTAAGATTTTATTTATTTATTCATGAGAGACACACAGAGAGAGGCAGAGATACAGGCAGACGGAGAAGCAGGCTCCATGCAGGGAGCCCGATGTGGGACTCCATCCCCAGTCTCCAGGATCAGGCCCTGGGCGGAAGGTGGCGCTAAACCGCTGAGCCACCCAGGCTGCCGGATCCTGCCTTTCCATTCATGTTTCTGTCTGTAATTATTGACCACCTCCTCCATCCAAGAATATGTGATGATGTTAATATCACAGTAGCTGAGTGTACATGGTTCTATTAACTTTGCTTTATGTCACTATAAAGAACACACCACTGATAGGTCCTATGATGTCATTGTCACATTCTGGACCTTAGGTTCTTGGGTTGCTCTGCACTAGAAAAGAGGATGAAACTGATAGGCTCCTATACACAAAAAAAGGGCATTCTAATCACATTTGTATCATGCTTTAAGCTGCTGTGCTTCACAAATTAGTTTTTCCTCCTTTACGTAGAGGCTTTATAAGAATTCTCTGTATTATTGTCATCATTACTACTAGCCTCAGCGATGACAAATTTTCCAGTCTTGGGGAAATTTAGGAGAAGGAGACAGTGACTCTGTCTACACACAATCTGAAGTGCCATAACTGCATTTTGGAAAAAGTACAAAAGCCTAGAAAGCTGATTGATTGAAATTCAACATAGAAGATACAAATCAGATTATAAAAGTATAGAAATTTACCAAGTATAATGTATAGAAAAAAGACAAACATGTAATAGGAAAAGAACCCAGCATGTATAAAATTTTAATAAATGATATTGAAAGACATGACAAATCAATCAGAAAGGGTAAGATTGAGGGTACTTAGCTGTCTCAGTCAATAGGTCATGAGACTCTTATCTCAGGTTTGTGAGTTCAAGCCCCACATTGGGGCTAGAGGTTGCTTAAAAAAGGGTAAGATTGTTCATTAAATGGTCTTTTGAAAAAAAATCAACTTAGATTTTCACCTCACACTGTATGCAAAAATTTATTCCAGATGGACTAAATATAAACTATTAATAAATAGGGATAAATTATAAGTGACTGGCCTCTGGAAGGGAAAGCATTAGAACAGAGATAAAAATTATAAAGTAGTTTATCATCATCTGACTATACAACATTGTTGCATATCTGTATATCAAAAACTTAAGTTATGACAAAAGGGATACTATTTTTTATGTATACAATATGTAAAATATAACTTACATAATTATATAACTTATACAAACAGACAAGAAAAACATTAATACCTGAATAATTAAAGTGGGCAAAGAAAATGAGCAGTCAATTCACAAAGGAAGAGATTTCAGAGCCTAATAAAGATAAATATTCAATTGCATCTGTAATCAAAGAAATATAACTAAAATAATGAAATGCCTTTTTTTCTTCTATCAAATTAGCAATGTTTCTATATTGGCTGGGCCCTCTGGGAAGCAGTTGCAGAGGAGAGTTAAGAATACAAAGGTTTATTTGGGAGTAAGTCATCTGAAAGATAAAAACGGGAAGAAGCAATGTCTGACATTCATGTACTATGAATATTCTATCACACTGCATGACAGTCTATCAAGAAAAATAGGAAATTAGTGCTAATAACATTCAAATATAAACCCATTTAATCCTCACAACAATATTATAAAGCATGTGCCTTCTGGACCCTTATATTAGAGACAAGGAAACTAAGGCACAGAAGGAATAAATAAAATGCCCAAGACAGAGTTGGAACTTGAACCCAGGCAACCTGACTCCAGTGTCTTTAGTCTTCAGTCTTATATTACAGTGCATTTAAAGTATAATATGCAATTTTAAGCAATTTTTATTTTATTTTGTTGATTTTTAAAGCTTTTATTTATTTATTTGAGAGAGCGTGAGCGAGTGAGAGAGAGCATGAGCTAGGGGAGGAGCAGTAGGAGAGGGAGAAGCATACTCCCTGCTGAGCAGGGAGCCCGATGTGGGGCTGGATCCTGGGACTCCAGGATCATGACCTGAGCCAAAGGCAGATGCTTAACCAACTGAGCCACCCAAGTACCCCTTAAGCAATTTTTAAAATGATATTAAGAATGGATTTTGATCATGTGAGAAAATACTTATGATATA
The DNA here is from genome assembly GCF_048418805.1 of Vulpes vulpes. Classification (NCBI taxonomy): domain Eukaryota; kingdom Metazoa; phylum Chordata; class Mammalia; order Carnivora; family Canidae; genus Vulpes; species Vulpes vulpes. The sequence continues at coordinate 2,472,109 of NW_027325780.1, read as the reverse complement.
AAATTATTTGGAAAAAACTGAATTCAAAATTATATAATGTAATCTCAATAACTATAATATTCATAAAATAATTAATGACAATAGAATAAATTATTAATAGTCACTACTGAGTGAGAGGTTAGGTGTAGGGTAACTAGCTCATCCTGGCCTGCCCCGAATTTTCCTGGTTTTTCCCAAGTCCTGGGAATTCCATCAATTGTTGATCAAATTGGGATGATTCATCAACCCTAATGATTTTAATTATCTATTTATATGACTTTGGTCCCCACCTCAAGTTTTCTAAACTGAGCATCTATTAACTGAGTAATCAGGAAAACAACAACGACAACAAGCTTTTGGGAGAAGAGGAAGCATGTTAGCTGTATTTTGATTGAGGAGGGACCAGAAATAGGGGAGAAGCATCCAATATAATGACCCAGATCAAGGAAACTGAACAGGTAGCAGGAAATTTTAATTTATTTTCTTATTCGTTTAACCCAGTGCTAGGCCCTGGGGATATGGAAATGAAGACAGGTGACAAGTCACTTGCTCTCAGGAGTCCATGGTATTCAATAAACAAATGACAATACTCCTATGTTGTGATGAATGTTATGCAGGAAAGAACTAGGGTGATGCAACAGAGAGTAATGAGATGGGGATACTCCAGAGAGGAGGCTTAGAGAAGGCCTCTGTGGATTGGTGACATTTGATTTGGGACTGAATGAGAAGTGGTATTATAAACATTATTAATGCAAATATAAAACTGAACCATGCAGAAAGAAAAGATTTCTATCAGTTCATTACTTGCTAGACCTGGGATTGAGACTCATCTCTGGAGATAGAATTCCTTGGCATCATGCTCACAACTTACATGAATGTTAACTAAAAAAGTATGTGAGAAATTGGGTTAAAAAATGGAGCTTTTTAAGGGGAGAATCAATGAAATATCAGTTATCAGAAACTTTTTCCTTTATATATTCTTTTTTTTTTTTTTTTTTTTTTACAGATTTTATTTATTCATGAGAGATACAGAGAGAGAGAGAAAGACAGGCAGAGACACAGGCAGAGGGAGAAGCAGGCTCCATGCAGGGAGCCTGATGTGGGACTCGATCCTGGGACTCCAGGATCACGCCCCGGGCCGAAGGCCCATGCTAAACCACCTAGCCACCCAGGGATCCTTTCCTTTATATATTCTGAAGCAGTAACAAAACACCTTGAATCTATAATTTTTCACCAAAATAAGGGCTTTAAAAATTAGACTATTGCCTGTGTTTGAATGATCTCAGTTTAGCATGATTCTGCTTAGAAGCAATACAAATTTTGAATGAATAAATCTAGGAGGGGACAGTCCATGATGGCAGTGCAGGAAGATCCTGAACAATCTCCTCCCACAGACACACAGAATCTACAGTGACATGAACAATTTCTTCTGAAAAAGAAATGAAAACTAGATAAACTGTTCCTCTACAACAAAGGATAAAAGGACCACATCAAGATGGGCAGATGAGGCAGAGACCCAGTCTGGCCAAACTCCCTCCTCCCCCCCCCCCCCCCCCCCCCGACCCCATGCCAAGCATGATGATTCACAATACTGAGGGATCTTACAAGTCTGGAGCTTATTCTGGAGGAGGAAGGGGCTTTTACCCCACATGAAGCACCTAGTATCTGGGCCAGAGAGATGAGTCCCCAGATCATTTCACTTAGAAAAGCAAAGGGTTTATTTCCAGGGGACCCAAAGGGTAGAGAACTGAGATTCTCCCTTCAAAGGGTTCATGTACAGTCTCACTCACCCTGGAACTTAGTGCAAAAGCAGCAGTTTGAAAGTGCCTAGACTAAATGTGAAAGGGGTTCATTTACTTATCTTAAAGCATCTGCTGGAGGGGCAGGGAACAATTAGGACTCTCCAGAGATGGAGGAACCAGTGGATGCCATTTTTGTACTCTCCCACTACCCCACTAGCAGTGGTGGGTGCACATGGATGAGGCATTTACAAGGCCAGAGGGACTAAATAGCATAAACAATTAAAGCACTCACAGCTATAGCCAGTGAGTGTATGCAGACAAGGCACTCTGCTGCTGCATTACCAAAGCCAGTGGGCATATGTAGTCAAGGCATTTTCCCATTGCCTAGCTGAAGCTGGTGAGAGGGCCCATCCTGTTTCCAGCTGCCTTGCTAAACCTGGTATGTGTATGCAATATACACAGGAAGCACCCCTTAATTGCCTGGCCTTGGTGGCTAGGGGGCCTGTGTTCCTGCGTTGTAACAATCAGAAACACAACTTTTGGCAAGGTACATCCTTAGGGCACTGAACAGACAGTAAATTGAAATACACTGCTAGTTTTCCTATAGAAAAGGTGTTTTTACATGTCCTCACAAGGAGACTCCATCCTGTGTATTGCTTTGGTGTCACTACAGCTCAACAATACTTCCCATAAAATACAGGCTTATAGCCCTGAGTTTTGGAGCCCTGAGTTTTACAACTGTTGCCCAGCGGACACCTTCAGATTTCCTGGGCTGATAGCCAGCAGGGTTTATAATTACAGCCCCATAGGAGTGTATATATTTGCATGTTTGAAAAGCTGCTGCCTCAGGGTCTGTCTTTCAATCAGCCTGAAACTAGGTGCTGAACAAGATCCCTCCCCTTGAATCACTAACAGATTTTGACACACCCTCAACAATAGGGATTTATCAAGAATCAATGAGTTTGCTGAGATAATCACAAAGGTGTAAGTGACAACCAAGAATGAGGACAAAGTTGAAACTTCTCTACCTACACAAGGCACTCCTTCAGGACTAGGAGAGGTAACTGTTGTGCCTAACAAATAGACACAAACCCAGAGAGTCAAGCAAAATGGGGAAACAGAGGAACTGTTCCAAATGAAGAGTTAGTTAAAACCTCAGAAAAAGACCTTAATGAAATGGAGTTAATAATCTACCTGATAAGAAATTTAAAATAATGGTCATAAAGATATTCACCAAACTCAGGAGAAGAATGGATGAACACAGAACTTCAAGAAAGATTTTGATTTAAAAAAAAAGAAAAGAAAATACTGAATAGAAGTCACAGAGCTGGAGAAGATAATAACTGAACTAAAACATACAATAGAGGAGTTTAACAACAGATTGAATGAAGCAGAACAGATCAGCAATCTGGAAGATGGTAATGGAACTCATCCAAACAGACCAGGAAAAAGAAAAAAAGAATTTTAAAAAATGAAGATAGGTTAAAGGATTTGTGAGACAACATTAAGCAAAATAATATTCACAGAAAGAGAAGGGAGAGAAGGGGGCAGAAAACTTATTTGAAGAGATAATGGCTAACAACTTTCCTAAACTGGAGAGGAAAGAAACATGCAGACATAGGAAGCCCAGAGCCTTTCTTTTTTTTTTTAAGATTTTATTTATTTATCCATGAGAGACACAGAGAGAGAGAGAGAGAGAGAGCCAGAGGCACAGGCTGAGGGAGAAGCAGGCTCCATGCAAGAAGCCCGATGTGGGACTCGATCCCGGGACTCCAGGATCAGGCCCCGGGCCGAAGGCAGGCGCTAAACCGCTGAGCCACCCAGGGATCCCCCACCCAGAGCCTTTCAAACAAGATGAATCCCAAGAGATTGGGATCCCTGGGTGGCGCAGCGGTTTGGCGCCTGCCTTTGGCCCAGGGCGCGATCCTGGAGACCCGGGATCGAATCCCACATCGGGCTCTCGGTGCATGGAGCCTGCTTCTCCCTCTGCCTGTGTCTCTGCCTCTCTCTCTCTCTCTGTGTGTGACTATCATAAATAAATAAAAATTAAAAAAAAAAAAAAAGAATCCCAAGCGATTCATCAAGATACATTATAATTAAAATGTCAATAGTTTAGAAAAAAAAAATCTTAAAAGCAGTGGGAGAAAAAATAACTTGTTACATACAGGGTAAACCTCATAACTATCAGCAGATTTTTCACAGTAGAATTTTAGGCCAGAAGGGAGTGGCATGATATATTCAAAGTGTTAAAAGAAAAAACCTTCTGGGCAGCCCCGGTGGCTCAGTGGTTTAGTGCCACCTTCAGCCCAGGGTTTGATCCTGGAGACCCGGGATCAAGTCCCACATCAGGCTTTCTGCATGGAGCCTACTTCTCCCTCTGCCTGTGTCTCTGCCTCTCTCTCTCTCTCTCTAATAAATAAATAAGATCTTAAAAAAAAAAAAGAAAAGAAAAGAAAAGAAAAAACCTTCCAACCAAGAATACTCCATCAGCAAGGATACCCTTCTGAATTGAAGGAGAGATAACAAATTTTCTTTTTTTCTTTTTTTTTAATTTTTATTTATTATAGTCACACACAGAGAGAGAGAGGCAGAGACATAGGCAGAGGGAGAAGCAGGCTCCATGCACCGGGAGCCCGATGTGGGATTCGATCCCGGGTCTCCAGGATCGTGCCCTGGGCCAAAGGCAGGCGCTAAACCGCTGCACCACTGAGGGATCCCCGAGATAACAAATTTTCTAAACAAAAGCTAAGGGAGTTCATTACCACTCAACTAGTTTTACAAGAAATGTTAAAGGGACTTTTAAGCTGAAAAAATGTAGTACTATTTAATAAAAGAAATGCATAAAAGTAAAAATCTTACTGGTAAATATATAGTAAAGATGGTGGAGCAACACTTATAAAGCTAGTATTAAAACTAAAAGACAAAAGTAATAAAATGAACTTAAACTACAATAATAAATTCAGGATACATAAAATAAAAAGACAAAAAACAAAACAAGAGATGTGGCAGTAAAAATGTAGTTTTGAAATAAGCTCAAATTTAAGTTGCTTTCAACTTAAATATACTGGGAGGCTGATGACACCTTTTATTATAATTATTCTTATGGTTCTGGTTATAATTATGTTTGTTTTCAGATTTTCTTTAAGAAAACAAAAACCCAACCGCCCCTTCCTTTCGGTTATAAACCAAGGTGCGGGGAGCAGGGTGCTTCTGAGTAAGTGGTGGCCCTGGTGCCCTGGCTCCCCACCCCTCGGGCCAGGTGGGCCACCGGGCGCAGCGACAAGCTGGGCTGCCAGGGGAGTCCCCTGAGGCCGGCCTTCTGGGCGCCTCCCTCTTCTCTTCTACTTCCCCTCCTCTTGAGTCACGTGTGTCAGGGCTGGAGGGAGGACCGGGCCATCTCTCTCCTCATGTGTATGATTGGAGAGGTGTGTATTTCTTTTCTAGTACTTGGTCTGATGATAGCTGTGCTCGCACCTGGAGCCCCATGTATGCGGACACTTGGCTCCACCTCCTACCGAGGCAGGCAGCCTGGTGTCGGCGGTAGGCAGGGCCAGCGTTGGTGGCTCCAGGGTGAGGGCCCAATGGGCAGATGCTTGCCTGGATAGATGGGGTGTAGATATGTGGCCGTTATATTTATAGGATGTTATATGTGAGCTTCATGGTAGTAACAAAGTAAAAACCTGTATTAGGTACACAAGAGAAAATGAGAGAGGAGTCTAAATATGATACTGAAGAAAGTCATCAAAGCACAAGAGAAGAGAAAAGAGAAAAAGAAAGGAACAGTGAGGAACTACGAGAGAAGCCAGAAAATATTTAACAAAATGTCATATAAAAACATACTTATTGGGGCACCTGGATGGTGCAGCCAATTAAGCATCTGCCTGTGGCTCAGGGTCCTGGGATGGAGCCCCATGTCAGGCTCCCTGTTCAGTGGGGAGCCTGTTTCTCCCTCTCCCTCTGCTAACCATCCCCCTACTCATTCTCTGTCATAAATAAATAAATAAATAAATAAATAAATAAATAAATAAAATATTTAAAAAGAAAAACATACTTATAATTACTTTAAGTGTAAGTAGACTGCATTCTCCAATCAAGAGATACAGAGTGGCTGACTAGATTAAAAAAAAAAAAAGACTCATGTATATGCTGCCTACCAGAGACTCACTTCAAATGTAATACACAGACAGACTGAAAGTGAAGGGATGGGAAAAAGAAATTCATGATGAACATAGATGCAAAATCCTCAACAAAATACTAAAAAACTGAATTCAGCATTAAAAGAATTGTATACCATGATCAAGTGGGATTTATTTCAGGAATGCAAGGATGGTTCAACATCCACTCATCAGTGTAACACACCACTTTAAAATGAAAAATAAAAATCATATGATCATCTCATATGAAGAAGCTTTTGACAAATTCAACATCAATTTATGATAAATACTCTCAGGAAAGCGAGTGTAGAGTCACCTCGATGTGCCTTTACCTCTAATGTACCTCTAATGTACCTCTATGTCTAATGATAAGGCGACAGTTAACATCATGTTCAATGTTGAAAAGCTAAAAGCTTTTCTTTTAATCTGGAACAAGATGGGCAGCCCAGGTGGCTCAGCGGTTTGGCACCACCTTCAGCCCAGGGCCTAATATTGAAGACCCAGGATCAAGTCCGGCATCAGACTCCCTGCATGGAGCCTGCTTCTCCCTCTGTGTCTCTGCCTCTCTCTGCGTGTGTCTTTCATGAATAAATAAAAATCTTTAAAAAAAATCAGGAACAAGACAAGAATGCCCACCCTCCCCACTACTATTCAACAAAGAGTTAGAAACCCTTTCAATTCGGTGAGAGAAAGAAATAAAAGGCATCAAAATTGGAAAGAAAGAAGTAACATTGTTATTATCTCCGGATAATGATGCTATATATAGAAAACCCTAAAGATGGCACCAAAAGCCATTAGAAGTAATAAATGAATTCAGTAAAGTGGCAGGGCACAAAATCAATATACAAAAATTGTCATGTTTCTATACACTAACAGTGAACTATCAGAAAGAGAAATTAAGAAAACAATCCCAGGCAGCCCGGGTGGCTCAGTGGTTTGGTGCTGCCTTCAGCTCAGGGTGTGATCCCGGAGACCTGGGATCGAGTCCCACGTAGGGCTCCTTGCATGGAGCCTGCTTCTCTCTCTGCCTGTGTCTCTGCCTCTCTCTCTCTCTCTCTCTCTCTCTCTCTCTCTGTCTCATGAATAAATAAATAAAAATTAAAAAAAAATCCCAGGTAGAGATACACTTGTGGCCAGCATAGCATAATACACAGACTTTTTTTAAAAAATAGATAGTAATAATAGTAATGATTTTTTATAAATTTATTTTTTATTGGTGTTCAATTTGCCAACATATAGAATAACACCCAGTGCTCATCCCATCAAGTGCCCCGCTCAGTGCCCGTCACCCAGTCACCCCCACCCCCGCCCACCTCCTCATCCACCACCCCTAGTTCGTTTCCCAGAGTTAGGAGTCTCTCATGTTCTGTCTCCCTTTCTGATATTTCGCACTTATTTTTTCTCCTTTCCCCTTTATTCCCTTTCACCATTTTTTATATTCCCCAAATGAATGAGACCATATAATGTTTGTCCTTCTCCGTACAGAGACTTTTTAAATCACTATGTTGTACACCTGAAACTAATGTAACATTGTGTTTCAACTATACCTCAATCAAAAATATTTAATTTACAATTGTATCAAAAAGAATAGAAATAAATAAATGCCTAGAAATAAACAAGGAGGTGAAAGACCTGTACAGTGAAGACTATAAATCATTGATGAAAGAAATAAAAGAAGACATAAAGAAATAGAAAGATTCCATGCTAATGGATTGTAAGAATCAATATTGTTAAAATATTCATATTACCCAAAGCAGTATACATATTCAATGCGATCCCTATCAATATTCCAATGACGTTTTTTTTACAGGAACTGAACAGACAATCCTAAAATGTGTGTGGAACCACAAAAGACCTAAATAGCAAAATCAATATTGAGAAAGGAGAACAAATCTGGAGGTATTATGCTCCCTGATTGCATACTGTTCTACAAAACTATAGTAATCAAAACAGTATGGCATTGGCAAAAAAAGAGACATATAGATAAATGGTACAGAATAGAGAACTCAGAAATAAACCCACACATTTATCGTCAATTAATTTATGACAAAGGAGGAGAGAACATACAGTGGGGAAAGGATAATCTTTTTATTAAACGGTGTTAGCGGGCAGCCCCGGTGGCTCAGTGGTTTAGCGCCGCCTTCAGCCCAGGGCATGATCCTGGAGACCCGGGATGGAGTCCCACGTCGGGCTCCCTGCATGGAGCCTGCTTCTCCCTCTGCCTGTGTCTCTGCCTCTCTCTCTCGCTCTCTGTGTGTGTCTCTCATGAATAAATAAATAAAATTAAAAAAAAATAAACGGTGCTAGGAAAACTAGACATCAACATGAAAAAGAATAAAACTATTATCTTACATCATACACAAATGTTAACTCAAAATGGATTAAAGACTTAAATATAAGACCTGAAACCATAAAACGCCTAGAAGAAAGCATAAGCTCTTTGATATCAGCCTTGCAATGAACTTTTGGTTCTGACTTCAAATTGTTGCAAAGGCAACAAAAGTAAAAAACAAGTGGGACTACTTCAAACTAAAAAGCTTCTAAAAAGAAAAAAAAAAAGAAAAGAAAAAACAATAAAAAATAAATTTATTATAAAAAAAAAGCTGTACAGCAAAGGAAACCATTAACAAAATGAAAAACAACCGAATGAATGGGAAAAATATTTGCAAATCATATATCCAACAAGGAGTTAATATTTAAAATATTTAAAGAACTCACAAAACTCAGTAGCAAAAACACAAACAATCCAATTAAAAATTGGCCAAAGGATCTGATTAAACATTTTTCCAAAGAAATCATACAGATGGCTAGCAAGCACATGAAAAGATACTCAACATTACTAATCATCAGGGAAATGCAAATCAAAACCACAGTGAGATATCACCTCATACCTGTTAGAATGGCTATTATCAAAAGGACAAGAAATAACAACTGCTAGTGAGGATGTGGGGAAGAAGAGATCCTTGTGCACTGTTGGAGGGAATGCATGTTCATGCAGCCACTATGTAAAACAATATGAAGATTCCTCAAACAATTAAAAATAGAACTATAATATGATTCAGCAATCCACTTCTGGGTATTTATCCAGAGCAAAACACCAATTCAAAACAATATATGCACCCCTGTGTTCATTGCACCACCATTTACTATAGCCAAGATATGGACACAACCTAAGTGTTCAGCGATGGATGAATTTATGAAAAAGATGTGATGTATACACACACACACACAGAGTAATGCTAGTCAGCCATAAAACAAATGAAATCTTGCCATTTGCTTAACAAGAGAGGAAACCACAAATGTTGGAGAGGATGTGGAGAAAGGGGACCCTCTTGCACTCTTGGTAGGAATGTGAACTGGTGCAGCCACTCTGGAAAACTGTGTGGAGGTTCCTCAAAGAGTTAAAAATAGACCTGCCCTAGACCCAGCAATTGCACTGCTGGGGATTTACCCCAAAGATACAGATGCAGTGAAATGCCGGAACACCTGCACCCCAATGTTTATAGCAGCAATGTCCACAATAGCCAAGCTGTGGAAGGAGCCTCGGGGTCCATCCACAGATGAATGGATAAGGAAGATGTGGTCTATGTATACAATGGAATATTAGTCATCAGAAACGACAAATACCCACCATTTGCTTCAATGTGGATGGAACTGGAGGGTATTATGCTGAGTGAAGGAAGTCAGTTAGAGAAGGACAATGATCATATGGTTTCATTCATATGGGGAATATAAGAAATAGTGAAAGAGATTAAAGGGGAAAGGAGAGAAAATGAGTGGGAAATATCAGTGAGGGTGACAGAACATGAGAGACTCCTAACTCTTGGAAACGAACAAGGGGTAGTGGATGGGGAGGTGGGTGAGGGGTTGGGGTGACTGGGTGATGGGCACTGAGGGGGGCACATAATGGGATGAGTACTGGGTGTTATACTATATGTTTGCAAATCGAACTCCAATGAAAAATATACAAAAAAATCTTGCCATGTGCAACAACATGAATGGACCTTGAGGACATTATATTAAGTGAAATAAGGTATTATATTAAGTGAGAAAGACAAATACCATGATTTCACTTATATGTGGAATCTCTAAAAAATGAAACAAATAAACAAAACAAAACCAAATAGATAACAGAATGGTAGTTGCCCTTGGGGAAGGGGTTGGGGAGTGGGTGAAAGAGGTGTCAAAAAGTACAAACTTACAAGTATAAAAGAAATAAGCCATGGGGATGAATGTATAGCATGGTGACTACCGTTAGTAATACTCTATAGCATACTTGAAAGTGGAAATCGTTACAAAAGATAGTAAAGATTGTACAGATTGTAAAGATTGTAAAAGATTGTAAGGATCTTCTTTACAAAAGAGTAAATCTCAGATGTTAACTTTTTATAGTGACAGATGATAACTAAACTTAATGTGGTGAACCTTTTGCAGTGGGTACAAATATTGAATCATTATGCCGCACACCTGAAACCAATATAATGTAGTATGCCAATTACACTTCAATAAAAAATTTATAGGGGTACCTGGGTAGCTTAGTTGGTTAAGCGACCGACTCTTGATATAGGTTCAGGTAATGATCTCAGGGTTGTGGGATCAAGCCCTATGTCAGGCTCCATGCTAGGTATGGAGCCTGCTTGGGATTTTCTCTCTCCCTCTGCCCCCTCTCTGCCCAGCTCATGTATGTGTATGCTCTCTCTCTCTCTCTCAAGATAAATAAGCATAAATAATATAAATTTATAAAAATAAAGAGATTTAAATAGTAAAAGTTTAAAAAGAAAGAATAACAATAAGGGAAGTTGCAATCTTTTTTTCCTTCATTTAGAAAATGTACAACTCCTTAAAATAAAGATCAAGCATGCAGTTTATAGGGGGAAACCCCCAAACACTCCAGTCTTGCCAAAGTCAACAGAGTTCTTCTGAAGTCATCAGACTAGTAGAAGTTCATCTTCACCAAAACTCTTAAACATTGAGAGCTTGCTCGGTAAAAAGTGATAATAGGCTCACAGGACTTCCTTGCATTCTCATCAAGATAGATGACAATTAGCAGAGGCAATTATTCAATAAATTCAAAGAAGGATCACCACTGGACCAGAGAAGGAAATGCTAGAAACAAGAGGGTTTTTTATTTATTTTTTGTTTGTTTTTCAACTAGAAGAGCTTGATATACTCCTAAGGTCTAGCTAGGTAATATACTAAGACCAGGTGTCATAGTATATTTTATGGTGCTTATAATAGAACTAGTCCTAAAAAGAGTGTAGTATTTGTTATTCCACATTCCTTTCCTGTTTCTATCCCTCTCTTTTCTTAGAATACATTTTAGGAAAAAATTGTTAAAATGCTTATTAAACAATTTTTATGCTTTAAGCTGATTATGAATTTGGATTTTAAGCTAGAAGTCCTAACGATGAGGGAAAAAAAATGAATTTGGATTTTAAGAAAGGAAACAATCAGTAGAGTGGATTTTTTAAATCCTCAGAAAAATTTCTATGGAGGAGATGCTTTATTGGGGTAGCAGTTTAGGTTGGGTATCAGTGTCTGCTGGTAGGCTTATCGTAACTGAGAACACTGAGCTTTTCTTTAAAAAATTCCTTAGCTGGAATGAATAATTGAAAATGCTGAGCCATGAGAACTTCAAAGATTAATTTTTCCATTAATGGCACAAAGTGATAGAAATAATCAGCTAAAGAAGAATAATCAGGCTAACCCAACTGAGGCATTTCATCTGATACTCAAAGTTGCTGGGCCAAAACTTTGATCTCCTTCAATTTTGTTTAAGGGAGTTTTAGGTCATTTAAAACTGCAGAAACCTTCTGTCTTTGTAATTTAGAACTGTGTTCTGATATATGTTTTTTTTTAATCCCTTCAGGTAATAGGATACAAAGTGCTATTTTGGGGCACTGTGAGCTGCAGGGTGGTTATATAATGACCAGTGTCAGATATTCCCAAAAGGCCTTGGGTATATTTTTAATGTGCTTACTTGATATAGCCACAAGTCCATTCAGTTATATTAAACTTGGAGGCAGCCCATCTGAGTTTACTTAAGAGAGAACAATGATGCAACAGGAAGTCAGATGGCCAAGATAAGACACCTGCGTTCCAAGAGAAACCAAATAAATCAGAACCACTACCACTTGGGTCTGAATAACAGTTGGGAATGCAGTAGATTCAACTGAAGATTTTCTTTTTAGTAACCAATTATGTCAGTAACAGATAAATTCTCCAGATTTATAGCTAAGAATATAGAAGTTAATTTATCATGATATCAGGTAGATTGTATTATCTTTGTCAGTGAAAAATGTTCATACTGTATAAGTCTAACTTATCAAACATCTTCATAAATGGCCATTAGGATTATTCCATGGTCATGGAAACTTTTTGGAGACTATATATATCAGATTATTGTAACTATTGTTGCCATCAACCTTATTGACAGAATCAGCACTGTATTAGTAAGAATTACATAGTTTCTCCCTGTATTTATTTGGTTACTGTTGTGTTTGAGGCACTGTTTTTGGCCTATTTAAAACATCATCCCTGTTCCTTACAATAGTCCTACAAAGTACACATTATTAGTCCCATTTAATATGTGAGAAAACAGAGTTTAAGTGACTTGCCCAAGGTTTCCAAATGGTTAAATGGTAGATTCATATTCCAGTAAGAGCTTCTCTGACTCTAAAAAAACAAATTCCTTTAAAAAAATTTTTTTTTAATTTATTTTTTCATGAGAGACAGAGAGAGAGAGGCAGAGACACCAGCAGAGGGAGAAGCAGGCTCCATGCAGGGAGCCCGATGTGAGAACCTGGGTCCCCAGGATCAGGCCCTGGGCTGAAGGCGGCACTAAACCTCTGGGCCACCCAGGCTGCCCAAAACAAATTCCATCACAATCACCATTTCTCCAATTTTTATGTTGCTTTTCCTTCAGAATTAGTGGATGGAGTGGTTTTCTTTGCCACTGTCACTTACTTGAAGCAAATGTCTTCCTTTCTTTGCAGTGGATTGCATTCACTGAATATTCACAAGTTCCTCAGTGGTGTGGCTGTGTACCTGGTGGGGGTAAAAGAGGAGAGAAATCATGGTGAAGACCTCCAAAGCATCTTTACTATTCTAGAAAATAAACGAAGTACACACTGTACCTTTAACTCTAGTACATCAACTCTATGAGTTCGGTACTATTGTCATTATCATCCTCATATTACAAATAGGGTCAAGGTTAGGGACGCCTGGGTCACTCAGACCATTAAGCGTATGCCTTCAGTTTGGGTCATGATTCTGGAGTCCTGGGATGGAGCCCCACGTGGTGCTCCCTGCTCAGCGGGGAGTCTGCAACTCCTTCTACTCCTCACCCTGCTCAGGCTCACTCACTGTTGCTCTCTGTCTCTCAAATAATTAAATAAATTAAGTCTTTTTTAAAAAAAAAGTCAAGGTTATTTATATGCTTATTGGTAGAGCAGGACTTAGAACCTATGATTTCAAATCAAAATTCTGTAATTGGGGGCATCTGGGTGGCTCAGTTGGTTGAACTTCTGCCTTCGGCTCAGGTCATGATCTTAGGGTTTGGGATGGAGTCCTGCACCAGCTCCCACTTAGCCAGGAGCCTTCTTCCCCCTCTCCCTCTGCCTGCTGCTCCCCCTGCTTGTGCTCTCTTTCTCTATCAAATAAATAAATAAATCTTTAAAAAATACTGCAATTGTTTCTATGATATTTGGTAATTGTTCAGATTAGTGTTCTTAATGTCTTGACACTGAAGTTCTTATAATTCTCAAACATCCCAAGTAATTTGTAATTAAAATATATAAAATATCAAAAGTCGCAGATGGTTTACTCTTGTGTGTGTGAATTAGAGAATATTCAAGGATTTCTCTGAAATATCATCATCCCATACTTTTTGCATTCAAATATATTTTCTTTTGTATGAGAGGAATGTTTATAATAGCAGTTGATATTCAGGAAACTGAACACAACCTTGTCTCTTAGCCACTGTGCTGATTTATTATCTGTCTTCCCTTTTGGTACTTCAGAAGTGGCCAGCTAAAGGGCCTGGCACAGTAAGTTCTTGGTAAAGGCATGAGAGTAAGGCACAGAGTGGTTAAAAGCATAGATTACAGAGTTGAAGCCAGCCTTCCAGCACTTACCAGTTCTGTAATATCAGGCAGGTTATTTACCCTCCTCAAGCTTTGGTTTCCTCATTAAGGAAATTGGGTAATAATTACATAGGATAATAATTAGAAGTATTTAGTACAGTACCTGATTACCACAAGTGCTTAATTATGTTAGTTGATATTATCTGCTATTCTAAGAATCCTTTTTTTTTCTCTTCCTGACTCAGAAAGTCTAGTTAGACTGTAACAAAACAAAATAAGGGGCTGTATCTTTGCCTTCAGGGTGAGTTAAAGAAGTCTGAGACAGGGCAGCCCCGGTGGCACAGTGGTTTAGTGCCACCTGCAGCTCAGGGTGTGATCCGGGAGGCTGTGGGATCAAGCCCCATACTAGGCTTTTTGCATGGAGCCTGCTTCTCCCTCTGCCTGTGTGTCTCTCATGAATAAATAAATAAAATCTTTTTAAAAAATGGATATATAACATTTGATTTATTTTACTAACAATGCCATGTTATGAGGGGAGGAAGGAAAATATAGTCAATAAGTAACTCTAGGAGCCTTAATAAAATCTTTACTCTTTTCTATCTAACTCATCATTAATATCATGGAAATTAGTGAATTGTGAATTCTTGTAGAATTTATTTATTTTTCTCCTTATAAGTGATTTGAAAATACCTTAAGCTATGTGCAGATAGAGGTAAGAAGAAAATCCACATAGATGCAGACCGACTTTCAAGGAAGCTAAGTGGGTTTTAGGTTGCAAAGTAGGAAGCACCAGGACTGGGGCATGGTCCTAATTCAGAGGGAACATTCCCCAAAGGTATTGTTAGACATTACCTACTATGATTTGGCAGTCAGCACTATTGCTCTCACTCATTTTCTTGATAAGTGGTTTGATGGAATGATAAAACATTGATAACATATCAAGGTAAGCTCTGTCTTCAAGTGTCACACAGATTTCTCATCTTCGATAATATTCTACAGGTATTTTTGCCTCAGGGTCGTATATCTTTATACTACAGGAGAGTAGTGAAGATTTCTGGCTTCTGAGATGAAAAATAGAGTTTCATATTGTGCCCTAAATACTTTCTTTTTTTTTCTTTCCCTAAATACTTTCTATGTGCAGTTTTGTCTTTCCAGTCTCTTTTGTACCTGCCTCTCTGCTTCCTGAGCAACTAGCACAACCTTCCCTGTCTGATGTGTTGACCATATGCCTTCTTATTGCCTGTAGTTAGTTATCTTTTTCAGTAGGAGGAGTATGATGATTAAGCTGACATCAGTCTTCCTTCTTTGACTTACTAAACAGGAAAAGGACTTAAGAGACAACAAAAAGATGTCAGAAGTCGGAAATAATGAAAAAAATTGGAGAAAACAATTTTTCTTTTGATATTAATCTTATTAAGCAAATGATGTGAATGAGAAAGCTGATTACACAAATCTCATTGCTGGTGCAGTGTGATTAAGTAAAACAAACACACACACAAAATAAAACTGAATTTCAACAGGGAAATATGAGATCTGGCCTAATCTTGCCAACCACCAGCTAGATAATTTGGTCTAGTTATTGAACTTTTTAAGAACAAAATTTACTCATGAGTAAAATTAGAGGATTGGAACAGGTGTGCTTTTATGATTCCACCATTTGGTGTTCTAAGATAAACAAAAGCCAACATCTCCAGTGAACAATTTACCAGAAGATGATCATGAACTTGTCATTCTGAATCAATGCTTATAGTATTAAAAAATGGTGTAATTCTACCCAGAGTATTTTAAGATGAATAGAAGTGAAATAGGTAGAAGCATCTCAGACCAGAGAAAGTCAACAGTTGATTCTAAGTGATTATAAAAATCTAGACAACCAACTAAAGTAACTCAGCAATAAAAGTGAGCAACAAAACAAAATACAAAATACAAACCCCAAAGAAGTATTGACAAAACTTCTTTAAATCCTTCCAGAAGACTTTGTTTATATTACTTTTAAACACTCTAAGTTCTCCTTTATAAAAGAGTATAGAATTCCATATCTGGACTTGGTGAGTGACTGGTACCAGACTTTCCTTCCCACTGTACATAGCTAAAATCTGAGCAATAAGCATGAAACAGTTGTTAGACATTGGGCAATATACAGTACAAGAATATGATTTAATCCCTGAGATAAGGGAAACAAAGAAGCTGAGTCCACCAATCACCCTGAGTTTCACTTGGAAACATTTTCTAAATTATGATGTGGGGAGGGAGAACCCAAGCAGAGCATGGTGATCTCACTTAGTTGAGGGGACAGACTTTGGAAGAAGTTGACGTGGCTGGTATTTGTGGAGAAGGATAGTGGAGAAAAGAAGAGAGTCTCCTTAAATTAATTAGTGAATACTAAACTGTCCATATGTGAAATCCTTATGAGTCCAAATAAGAAGGATGCTATAAATGAAACAATTTCCAGAGTTAACATTGGCAGGAGACGTTTCAATTCTCATCATCCAGAATGGAGAGACCCTGTTGAATTCCTGGGACATTCATGGAGAATCCAGAGGATCATGCATTAATGGTATGTCTAAATTAACTCCCGAATAAAAATTACTGTAGACTTATCTTAATAAAATTTCAAGACAAGCCTTGAAATGATCCAGCTGATCTGCAAGTAATTTAACTTGCAGTAACTTAAGTAACTTAATGAAATGGTACAACAAATTTCAACACTGGACAAAAAAATCTAGATAATTAGCAGTGTAATGCTCACAATCTACAAAATCTAATCAAAGTAATTACATACACAAAGAAGGAGTGAACATGACCTACAATCAGAAGAAAAATCAGTCAGTATTAACAGGACAAGAAATGATAGAGATAATGGAATTCACAGACAAGAGCTTTAAAACACACATTAACAATACACTCAAGAAGTTAAAGGAGAACATGAACATAATTAGGAAGAAACATTATATATATTTAAAGATTGAGTGGAAATCTTGATTGAATTATATAGGTCGATGGAAAAATAACATCATAGTGAAATTGCTAGTAACCAGTGATATCTTTATCACTGAGATAAGAGAACATCTTAAAAGCAGCCAGAAGGGGAAACTGTATATTCAGAGTAATGTCAATAAGAATGACATCAGACTACCCCTGGAACTAATGTAATGGTATGTATTAACTATACTTTAATATAAAAAAAATGACATCAGACTTCCCTCAAGAACAGTGGAAACTGGGAGACACTAAGATGATATCTTTAAAGTGATAAGGAAAAAACTGCCAACCTAGACTTCTATACCCAGTGAAAATATTCTTTAGAAAAATTAAGGCAAAGCAGACATATCAAAACAAACAGAACTGAGGAGTTAGTACAGAATAGCTCTACAATAAATCCTAAAGAAGATTCTTTAGTTTGAGGGCAAATGATCCTAGTTGGAAGTGCAGATATGCAGGAAGAGCACTGGAAAGAATAGATGTATGGGTAAATATATACTTGGAAACTATTTTTTAAAGTGTCTTTTTAATAAAGTGTCTTTAAAAGACTATTAACCATATAAAACAAGTGTAAAGATAATGTCAGGTTTGTAATATGAGAGATAAATGGAAAAAATTATAATAGCTCAAGTCACTTAATGTTTGTAAAGTAGAAAATAATAATTTAAGGAAGACTGAAGTTAATAATTCTTGTTGAAGTCTATAAAATAATGACTACAAATGTGTACCCAAAAAAAGCAGAGCAAAAAAACCAAAGCTGGCAAAGATCAAAAGAGAAGATAAAATAATATAATAAAAATATTTTTAACCCAAGAGTAGATAGGAGAGGAAGAATATAGGAACAAAAAAATGGGAATAATTAAAAAAAAGAAAACACAAGATGGTAGACCTAAACTCAGCCATATCAATCATCACTTTATTATGTCCAGATGAGGTTCTCCCTTGGTGTAGCTCTGTTGTAAAGATGCCAGGGCAGTGTATGTGGAAAGGAAATGATATCCAGAAGAACCGTGGGCATTTCTGGATTAAAAACATTGGGAAAGCTGGAAATGGAATAGGGACCTGGATAGTGAATCAAATTTTTTTTTGTATTGCATTCTATTCTCTCAATAGTTTAGCTGCTTTCCAATGTACAATACTTACCTTTTGTTTTTTTATTTGAATTCTGCTTGCCTTAGAAAGGAAAACACCTGACAACAAAGGATTGATAGCCACATGATCTTCACTGCTGATTTTTGTGTGATTTCTTGCATTCTGCCTTTTCTCCCCATCTCTATACCTAGAACCTCAGAATCAAATCTCTTATTCCTATTTTGGTAGAGTTATTAAACAGTTGGTGGAGAAAGTTTAAGGTCCTGGGTAAAAAAGAGCTTTATAAAATTCAGAGTGTTTTTGCCTCCCCCATTTCATGCTATATTGTAGTGCATACATTTCTTATTCTTATCAAGCTTTCAGAGCTTAATTTGACTGTCATAATTAATTAACCTTTAACTCTTGTAAAGGTTACCTAAATATTCATTCAAAACATATTTTCATATGTTGCAATGGGCATTACTAAGTCCTACTATGCATAGTTCCATTGTTACATTCCTTTTTGTTTGAGATATTGTCCAATTCCCCCTCTTCCTGCCACCTTGGTTTCTGTGCACTATGAATTGCTTCTCACAGAAGCTTGTTTTCACTTGTCCGCCGACTAGCCTGGTCAGGACAAGTCACTGATTCTCATTGTATCAAACTTCTCATCTGTGAAATAGGAACAAAAGTTGGCATTATGTTTGTAAGGTGACTGACCTTCTGAAGATGAACAATTGCTTCTGTATCATTTAGTGTTTCTTTGGTAAGCAGCAGGATGCTGACTTGGAACAGCCTGTGAGAGGGGACAGTAATGTGTGAGAGGTTTAGACTGCAAGTAAACTACCACCTTGAAAAAGTAACTGTTAAGGTCTTTGTTAAAGTAACCTTGATCAGACACACACACACACACACACACACACACACACACACACACACAACTGAGGCATACTTAAATTCGTCTTCATTTGGTCTATAATTATTTTTTAAAAAATAATATTTGGTATATGTAAGTCTCTCTTTTTTAAAGATTTTATTTATTTATTCACAGAGAGAGACACACACAGAGAGAGAGAGGCAGAGACACAGGCAGAGGGAGAAGCAGGCTCCCTGCAGGGAGCCAGATGTGCGACTGGATCCCGGGTCTCCAGGATCACGCCCTGGGCAGAAGGCAAACACTCAATTGCTGAGCCACCTGAGTGTCCATGGTCTATAAATTCATAATACTCATGATATTAGTACTACTTGGGATACAAAATGTATTTTCATTTGATTTTGCTAATGTGTTTCATAGTTTTAAAATGGCTTCTAGTTATTTGTGAGCTAAGTCCTATAAATGGTGCCACTTCTACACGATGCATTTAAATGTATAAGCTCTTCTTCATAGTACATATTATGCAGTGTATAAATCACATGATCCTGTGAACCCAGTGAACAATATGAATATTGGTGGTATTGATACTGTCCATGGTGAGAGCATAACTGTTTTCATAATCAAGAAGTCTGAATTATCTCTATATTTGCTGATTTGTGTGACCCCCAAACTAAGTCCTTTAAGTCCAGAAAATCAACGTCAGGTTATATTTCTTTATTTAAAACATTGTTTTTACTCACAAATTCAAATTTTTAAAACAAATTTTAAGAGATATATTTTTAGTTGAAATCTACTAAAAGATTTTAAATTGGTTTGTAGTGATTCATAAAATCTCTCTGAGATAGTCTTAGATGGAATAGATAGAGAAGAATAAAACAATTATTTGAAGATTGAGGCTCAAAGCTCTATATTTATCTATATCTAACGTGTGTCTATCTATTATCTATCATCTATCTATCTATCTATCATCTATCTATCATCTATCTATTCAGTCAACCATTCCCAGGCGTAAATATATAATTACTTGTTATAGCATTAGCTAAATTCAGTATCAAGAAAATCAAGGAAGAAGAAATAAAACCTCTTGGATTCCTTTTTCTATTTATACTACTGTTTTCAAAGGTAATTATACATTTATACAACTCAGAAGCAGTTTGTAGTTGTGGACCTTTCTTTTTTAAACTTCATGCATTTTAATTTTTTAAAACTTTCACATAAAATAGCATGAATTTTAGGTGTCCATATCTTTACTTATTTATTTTTTCAAATATTTATTTATTTTGGAGAAGGAGAGAGAGAATGTATATGAGAATGGGATGAGGAGCAGAGGGAGAGAATCTTCAAGCAGATTCTCTGATGAGTGCAGAGCCTAGTGTGGGGCTCCATCTTACCATCTGTGAGATCATGATCTGAGCCAAAACCAAGAGTTGGGCACTATAGCAAGTGAGCTACCCAGGCAGCCTCCATATACTTATTAATAAATAGATTTCATATCTTTTTTTTCCCTCCTTAATCTAGTCATATCTAAGAGAGTTATGTTGAAATCATCCATTAGGATGTGGTTTGTGTTAATCACTCTTTTTGTTACTCATACTTTTTGCTTCATGGATTTTGATGTTATATTGTTTGATCCACAAAGTTGGATGGATATAATATCTTCTGGGTGGACCATAATGTTTTTCCAACATAAAATGTTCCTTTTGTTTAGTTAACATTTTATCCTTTTGAATTCTGTGTTGTGTATTTTTATTACCACTCAATATTTTTTCTTGTTAGAATTCTCCTCATACATCTATTTCTTTATTTTCAAACTTTCATCATCATTTTGCCCTAGACATATTTCTTTTTTTTTCTGAGATTTTATTTATGTATTTGACAAAGACAGCTAGAGAGCACAAACAGGGGGAGCAGCAGAGAAAGAGGGAGCAGCAGGCTCCCCGCTGAGTAGGGAGCCTGATGCAGGGCTTGATCCCAGGATCCTGGGACCATGACCTGAGCCAAAGGCAGATGCTTAACTGACTGAGCTACCCAGGTGCCTCTAGATGTATTTCTTATAAATAGAATATAGATAAGTTCCATCCTTTAAAAGGAACTCTTATCCATTCGTATTTATTGTGCTTACTACTATGGTTTTTTAAGTTTTTATTCAAATTCCACTTAGTAAGCATACAATGTAATATTAGTTTTAGGTGTACAATATAGTGATTCAAACTTTCCATACAACACCAGTGCCCACCATAACAATTGCATTTCTTAATCCCCATCATCTGTTTAACCCATCCCCCTCCACCTCCACTCTGATAACCATCATTTTTTTTTCTATAGTTAAGAGTCCGTTTTTGGGGGCAGCCCAAGTGGCTTAGTGGTTTAGCACCACCGTCAGCCCAGGGCATGATCCTTGATGCCCAGGATCGAGTCTCACGTTGGGCTCCCTGCATGGAGCCTGCTTCTCCCTCTGTCCGTGTCTCTGCCTCTGTGTGTGTGTGTGTGTGTCTCTCATGAATAAATTAATTTTTAAAAATCTTTTTAAAAAAAGAGTCCATTTTTTGGGTTGCCTTTCTCTCTTTTTCCCCCTTGCTTGTTTGTTTCTTAAATTTCACATATGAGTGAAATCATATAGTATTTTTCTTTCTCTGACTTATTTTGCTTAGCATAATACTTTCTAGCTCCGTACATGTCATTGCAAATGATAATTCTTTCCTGTGGCTGAGTAATATTCCATTATATATGTAAATGTAAATATTTATATACCATATCTTCCCTTTTTTATCCATTCATCGGTCAATGGACACTTGGGATTTCCATAATTTGTCTATTATAGTTAATGCTGCAATAAACATCAGGGTGCATATATCCCTTTGAATTAGAATTTTTGTCTTCTTTGGGTAAATACCTATCTATGCAATTCCTGGATTGTAGGGTAGTTCTAGTTTTAACTTTTTGAGGAAGCTCTATACTGTTTTCTAGTGTGGCCATACAAATTTACAATCCCACCAATAGTGCAAGAGATTTCCCCTTTCTCCAGATACTTAGCAACACCCATTTCTCCTTGTGTTGTTGATTTTAGCCATTCTAAAATGATATCTCATTGTAGTTTTGATTTGTATTTTCCTGATGATCAAAAAAAGTCCTAGAGGAAACACAGGCAGTAACCTATTTGACATTGGCCATAGAAACTTCTTTCTAGGGCAGCCCGGGTGGCTCAGCAGTTTGGCGCTACCTTCAGCCCAGGGCGTGATTCTGGAGACCCAAGATAGAGTCCTGCATCGGGCTCCTTGCATGGAGTCGGCTTCTCTCTCTGCCTATGTCTCTGCCTCTCTCTGTGTGTCTCTCATGAATAAGTAAATAAAATCTTTAAAAAAAAAAAAAAGACTTCTTTCTAGGCAAGGGGAAAAAGCAAAAATAAACCTTTGAGACTTCAAAATAAAAAACTGCACAGCAAAGGAAACAATCAGCAAAACTAAACGAGAGTCTAAGGAGTGGGAGAAGATATTTGCAAATGACATATCTGATAAATGCCACACTTATCCCCTCAAGAAAGAGCTTGTTGTCCAAGTTAGTCAACAGTCTTCAGCTTCAGAGTTTCCATCAATGGTAAAACAGCCTTAGTATGCAAAAATATAAGAAACTTATAAAAGTCAACATCCAAAAAACAAATAATCCAATTAAAATGGGCAGAAGATATGAATATTCATTTTTCCAAAGAAGACATACTGATTTCAAATATTTTTACCATCTTCTTTTATGCTATGATTTATCATGCTCACTGGTTTCTTTTTATCACATTTCCTAATATTCATGGATTTGATTGTTCTGTTGTTTATTTTGCCTTTAGTGACTTGGGAAATGTCATTTATTGTGGTCTGGGGTACTTATAAATTTTGGCTTTCTGGTTCTCCTTCTTTTGGTTGCTGAGGAAACATCTTCCCTCAACCCATTTGCTCCATGCGGTGCTCTTCCTCACCTTACCCACACCTCCTCCAACACAGAAACGGGCAGGTCAACTCAGGTCGGCTAGTCAGAGAAACTCCTGTCTGGCCATAAAAACTGGGTCAAGAATGAGCCCATCCTTGATCAGAATCTTCCCTGAATCAAAATGACTATACCATCCTCCACCATAAGACACAAATTTGGTATTTCTATTCTCATCTCCCTCCACTGAAATCTCTACTTTGCTGAAATCATTTTGAATTTTAATTATGTTTTTGAGGTTTTCATATTATAGTTATTCTATTTTCATGATAAACAATTCTTTATTAAGATTTATGTCCAAATTAACATATCTTTGTATGTATCTATAAGTTTACTAGTTTCTTTGCTGAATACTATTTCTTGTAACTCACGTCTTCCTTTTTTTTTTTTTTTTTTAAAGGTAATTTATTTGTAGGAATATATCTTGGAGTTTTTCAGAAAGATTGAGTGAGCAGTAAAGTTTCTGAATACTTAGCTAAATAAAATTCCTCATTTGTTTTCACATTTTAGTGATGATTTATTTCCCTTTGTATGAAATTTGCATAAAATTTAGGTTCAAATCCTTTTCCTTTAGAACTCTATAGAAATTATTCCATTGACTTTTTGTATCCCATGGTGAAGATAAAAAATATAAACCCATGTGACTCTTGATCATTTAGGACTACCTTATATAAATAAATTTATTTCTGGGGATCCCTGGGTGGCGCAGCGGTTTGGCGCCTGCCTTTGGCCCAGGGCGTGATCCTGGAGACCCAGGATCGAATCCCACATCGGGCTCCCGGTGCATGGAGCCTGCTTCTCTTGTGTCTCTTCCTCTGCCTCTCTCTCTCTCTCTCTGTGACTATCATAAATAAAATAAAAAATAATAATAATAAATTTATTTCTGGAGCTGAGAGATCTTACTTGAATGATCTTAAGTGTTTCCTTTTTCATTATTCCTGCTTGGGATTAAATCTAAAGATTCTGGGTAGCCCCGGTGGCTCAGCGGTTTAGCGCCGCCTGCAGCCCAGGGCGTGATCCTGGAGACCCTGGATCGAGTCCCACATTGGGTTCTCTGCCTGGTGCCTGCTTCTCCTTCTGCCTGTGCCTCTGCCTCTCTCTCTCTCTCTCTGTGTCTCTATGAATGAATAAATAAAATCTTAAAAAAAAATCTAAAGATTCTGTTGTTCCCTTGGCTCAAAGAAAATTTCCTTCATTTTTATTTTTTATTAGTATGTTTTTGTTTAAGCATTTATTAATATTGTTAAGACTTTTTAAATAATTTGTAAATAACATACTTACTGTATTCAATTACAATAAGACACAACTTATAGTCACTCCATAGTCCTTTTTAGCTCCCCATGTTCACGTGGAGATGTGCCACACTTATCCCCTCAAGAAAGAGCTTGTTGTCCAAGTTAGTCAACAGTCTTCAGCTTCAGAGTTTCTGTCAATGGTAAAACAGTCTCATTCAAAGGCATGCCTTCCTAATATGATTCACATTTAATGACTTAATTGAGTTGGGCCCCAAAGTGATTTATAACCTCTGGAAATGAACATGCTGCAAAGGTTCTAATGGTATTGGCCAAGGTGTTATCATGCCCTCATCTCATTTTATTTTATTTTTTAAAGATTTTATTTATTTATTTGGCAGAGAGAGAGAACAAGAGAGCACAAGGGTAGAGGGAGAGGGAGAAGCAGGCTCCCTGAGGAACAGAGAGCCCAATCAATGCAGGGCTTGATCCCAGGACCCTGGGGTCAGGACCTGAGCCAAAGGCAGATGCTTAACTAACTGAGCCACACAGGCACCCCCCTCATCATATTTTAACTACCTCTTCTGTCCAGTTCTGTTTTCTTTCCCTGAGATGATTCCTAAAATACACTCTGCCTTCTAAATTTGTGCTTAGCACTGCTTGAAGAGAACTTAGCTTAGAAAAGTTGGTGGCAGAAATGGTATGAGAAAGTAGGTAATATGGTGGTGTTTTGGATATGGATTATTCTCTGGCCAGTTAGCAATAAAGACCTCATCACTGCTGGTAGGCAGAGTACAGATAATCCCTGGCTTAAGAGATAATTATTAAAACTCTCAGTGATGAATTAGAATGGTATACCCAATGATAGGGAATATACTAGCTGGTGCGATTTATTAAGCATTTGAGAAGTGTAAGAGAAATAGTTGCTCTAAAGGCAATGAAATTGGATGGCTCTTGCCATTGGCTTTTAAGCCATTGATACCTGATTAATGTTTCTTAAAGCACAATGTCTACTGGGAACTTATGAAAACTACAAATTCTGTGACTCCAGCACAGACTTATACAATAAGAAACTCTGGATATGGAATCCAGTCATTTGACTTTTAATAAGCCTTCCATATTATTCTGATGCTAAAGCTTTATAATCAGTCCTGTAAAAAAAAAAAAATAAAGAGCAGGAAAAGCTGTAGGCGTTAAAGGAAAAATGGAAGTTAAGCGTGAAAGCCAGAGGGCTGCCTTTAAGCTTAGAAAGAGGCTCCTATCTCCTGCAGTCTCAGAAAGCTGTGGACCAGAGCTAAGAATAGTGGCTGAGCTCCAGAGAATGTTTAACTCTCAACCAAGGTAAGTCTGTTATGCCAAGGTCAGGGCCTTATGATGAGAACATCTCTTCAAATGTCCTTCCAAATTTTGAACTCTCAGAATTCTCTGATTTTGCAGCATTAGGTCACCCCACCATATTAAAAGTTAGCATTTCTCCCTTGTCTGAAGACAATTTAGAGGCTCCTTCCAGGCAAGACATTCAGTGGCAGCAGGAGCCTACTCAGCTTTGGTAAGTGCAAGTCCATGCTATTAGACCAATGCATAACCATTATCTCTCCCACCATGACCATTCCTTGAATGTGGCCATGTGCAAGCACTGAGTTGGCCAATGACCAAGACTGGCTGATGTTAAATGGCCTGGTTCCCTCAGGATCTACTTCCACATCCTTTCACGGGAACTATATCTTGAGTTAAGTAATCCAAAACAAAGTGTATGCTAGGCCTGTTAAGGGAGGAAAGGAATTCCACCAGACAAGCTGTAGATCTAGTCAACATGTACCTGCAGGAGCTGCTACACTGAGACTAAATCTGAGAGTGCTTGATCAGCTGGTAAGAACATAAGATTGAATAGTGGAGAGTTTATTGATTTGAGGGCATGTGCCCAAGATACAAAATTTAATGCCCTGGCAAAGTCCCTAGGAGATGGTATGGACTTACTCCTAGGATGACTTCTAGAAACATAATAAAAGTATTGTTTGGGGGGGGAGCGGGGCAAGCTGGTGGAGGAGGAGGGTCCCCAACTCACCTGTCCCCACCAACTTACCTAGATAACTTTCAAATGATCCTAAAAATCTACAAATTAGGCCTGAGATTTAAAAAGAGAACAGTGTTCCAGCTGTTCCAGAGAGAAGAGTTTGCACTTCTAACAAGGTAGGAAGACGGACAAAAGGAAAGAAAGAAGAAAGAAAGAAAGAAAGAAAGAAAGAAAGAAAGAAAGAGAATGAGAGAAAGAAAGAAAGAAGAATCAAGTGGGGGAGGGGCTCCCGTGAGGAGCTGGGCTAAGGCCGAGCAGGGAGAGCCTCCAGGACAGGAAAGCGCCACCCTGGAGAAGCAGGAGCTTTTAAAAATCTGCACCGGATTCTTTCTAGAGGGAGAGGCGCTCAGCAGGGAACTCAGGCAGAACCACAGGAGGGCCATTGGAGCCTCCAGGTTCCCGGGGTCACTAAGAGAGGACCTGCACCCTAGGGGAGAGCGTGCCCACACCGAGCTCCCAAAGGGGCTGGAGCGCGTACCCAGCAGGGCCTCGGGAGCAGTTCAGGCGGGGGGCTCTGGGCAGAGGGGGCTGCGCGGCCCGGGAGCACGATTCCAGTGACCCAGGCCCCGGAACCCAGGGTGTCGTGTGACACAGCCTAGGATCCTGCGCTTCCCCTGGGACAGGAGGAGGTAGGGAGGGCACAGGTCAGTGAGGACGCTTCTGCCACTGGGAGGTCCCCAAGCTGTGCAAGTCAGCGCCCCCTGACCCCTGAGCATCCAGGCCAGTGTGGACTGTGAGACTGCGGGTGGTTACTAGCGGAGCTGACTCTAGGGCTGGAGAGCTGGCCGCCGCCAGTGGTGGTGTTCCTCCTGGTGTCACCCTGTGCCTGGGAGGGCAGGGCTTCCAGGAAACAGGGGCCTCACAGGATAAACAGCTCCCACTGAGACATGCACCTGACAGGGGACCGGGCAGCGCCCCCAGGTGGACACACCTGAGAATCAGCACAGCAAGCCCCTCCCCCAGAAGACCGGCTGGAGGACAGGGGAAGAGCAAGTTCTTGACTGAGCAGCGCTGGAAGCTCCAGGGGGAAGTCGAGGGATTTATACAGTATATAGAACCAGAGGATATCCCTCCTTGTTTTTTGTTTTTGTTTTTGTTTGTTCTTTTTCTTTTTTCTTTTTTTTCTCTTTTTTTCTCTTTTTTTCTTCCTTTTTCCAGTACAACTCATTTTTAGCCACTCTGCACTAAGCAAAATGACTAGAAAGAAGAACTCACCACGAAAGAAAGAATCAGAAACAGTACTCTCTCCCACAGAGTTATAGAATTTGGATTACAATTAAATGTCAGAAAGCCAATTCAGAAGCACATTTATAAAGCTACTGGTGGCTCTGGAAAAAAGCATATAGGATTCAAGAGACTTTGTGACTACAGAATTTAGATCTAATCAGGCTCAAATTAAAAATCAATTAAATGAGATGCTATCCAAACTGGAGGTCCTAACCATGAGGGTTGATGAGATAGAAGAAAGAGTGAGTGACATAGAAGACAAGTTGATGGCAAGGTAGGAAGCTGAGGAAAAAAGAGAAAAACAATTAAAGACCATGAGGAAAGGTTAAGGGAAATAAAAGCCTCAGAAGGAAAAAATTTACATTTAATTGGGGTTCCAGAGGGTGCCGAAAGGGACAGAAGTCCAGAAAGCATATTTGAACAAATCATAGCTGAGAACTTGCTTAACATGGGAAGGAAAATAGGCATTCAGATCCAGGAGATAGAGAGATCCCCTCCTAAAATCAATAAAAACCATTCAACACCTCAACATCTAATAGTGAAACTTGCAAATTCCAAAGATAAAGAGAAAATCCTTAAAGCAACAAGAGACTAGAGATCCCTAACTTACATGGGGAGAAATATGAGATTAACAGCAGACCCCTCCACAGAGACCTGACAGGCCAGAAAGGGATGGCAGGATATATTCAGAGTACTAAATGAGAAGAACATGCAGCCAAGGATACTCTATCCAGCAAGGCTCTCATTCAGAATAGAAGGAGAGATAAAGAGCTTCCAAGATGGCAGAAACTGAAAGAATATGTGACCACCAAACTAGCTCTGCAAGAAATATTAAGGGGGAATCCTGTAAAAGAAAGAGGACGCCCAAAGAAATAACCCACAAAAACAAGGACTGAATAGGTATCACGATGACACTAAATTCATATCTTTCAATAATAACTCTGAATGTGAATGGGCTTAATGATTCCATCAAAAGACGCAGGGTTTCAGACTGGATAAAAAAGCAAGACCCATCTATCTGCTGTCTACAAGAGACCCATTTTAGACCTAAGGATACCTACAGCCTGAAAATGAAAGGTTGGAGAACTATTTACCATTCAAATGGTCCTTAAAAGAAAGCAGGGGTAGCAATCCTCATATCACATAATTTAAAGTTTATCCCAAAGACTGTAGTGAGAGATGAAGAGGGACACTAAATCATACTTAAAGGATCTATCCAACAAGAGTACCTAACAATCATTAATATCTATGCCCCTAATGTGGGAGCTGCCAAGTATATCAATTAATAACCAAAGTTAAGATATATTTAGATAATAATACACTTATACTGGGAGACTTCAACATGGTGGTTTCCACAAATGACAGATCTTCTAAGCACAACATCTCCAAAGAAATGAGAACTTTAAATGATACACTGGACCAGATGGATTTCACAGATATTTACACAACTTTACATCCAAACTCAACTGAATACACATTCTTCTCAAGTGCACATGGAACTTCATCCAGAATAGACCATATACTGGATCACAAATCAGGTCTTAACTGATACCAAAAGATTGGGATTGTCCCCTGCATATTTTCAGACCATAATGCTTTGAAACTAGAACTCAATCACAAGAAGAAATTTGGAAGAAATTGAAACACGTGGAGGTTAAAGACCATGCTGCTAAAAGATGAAAGGGTCAACCAGGAAATTAGAGAAGAATTAAAAAGATTCATGGAAACTAATGAGAATGAAGATACAACTGTTCAAAATCTTTGGGATATAGCAAAAGCAGTCCTGAGAGGGAAATACGTTACAATACAAGCCTCTCTCAAAAAACTGGAAAAACTCAAGTACACAAGCTAACCTTGTACCTAAAGGAACTGGAGAAAGAACAGCATATAAAACCTACACCTAGCAGAAGAGAGTTAATAAAGATTTGAGCAGAACTCAATGAAATACAGATCAGAAGAACTGTAGAACAGATCAACAAAACCAGGAGTTGGTTCTTTGAGAGAATTAATAAAATAGATAAGCCATTAGCCACCCTTATAAAAAAAAAAAAAGAGAAAAGACTCAAATTAATAAAATCATGAATGAAAAAGGAGAGATCACAACCAATACCAAGGAAATACAAACGATTTTTAAAACATATTATGAGCATCTATAGGCCAATAAATTAGGCAATCTAGAAGAAATGGAAGAATTTCTGGAAAACCACAAACTACCAAAACTGGATCAGGAAGAAATAGAAAACCTGAAGAGGCTGATAACCAGGGAGGAAATTGAAGCAGTCATCAAAAACCTCCCAAGACCGAAAAGTCCAGGGCCAGAAGGCTTCCCAGGGGAATTCTATCAAACGTTTAAAGAAGAAACCATACCTATTCTACTAAAGCTGTTCCAAAAGATAGAAAGGGATGGGATACTTCCAAACTTGTTCTATGAGGCCAGCATCACCTTAATTCCAAAACCAGACAAAGACCCCACCAAAAAGGAGAATTACAGACCAATATCCCTGATGAACATGGATGCAAAAATTCTCAACAAGATACTAGCCAATAGGATCCAAGAGTACATTAAGAAGATTATTCACTATGACCAAGTGGCATTTATCCCCGGGATGCAAGGCTGGTTCAACACCTGTAAAACAATCAATGTGATAGATCACATCAACAAGACAAAAAACAAGAAGCATATGATCCTCTCAATAGGGAACCCTGGGTGGCGCAGCGGTTTGGCGCCTGCCTTTGGCCCAGGGCGCGATCCTGGAGACTCGGGATCGAATCCCACGTCAGGCTCCCGGTGCATGGAGCCTGCTTCTCCCTCTGCCTGTGTCTCTGCCTCTCTCTCTCTCTCTCTCTCTCTCTCTCTCTGTGACTATCATAAAAAAAAATGATCCTCTCAATAGATGCAGAGAAAGCATTTGACAAAATACAACATCCATTCCTTATCGAAACTCTTCAGAGTGTCGGGATAGAGGGAACATTCCTCGGCATCTTAAAAGCCATCCATGAAAAGCCCACAGCAGATATCATTCTCAATGGGGAAACACTGGGAGCCCTTCTCCTAAGATCAGGAATGTGACAGAGATGTCCACTCTCACCACTGCTATTCAACATAGTACTAGAAGTCCTAGCCTCAGCAATCAGGCAACAAAAAGAATAAAGTCATTCAAATTGGCAAAGAAGAAGTAAAATTCTCCCTCTTTGCAAATGACATGATACTATACGTAGAAAACCCTAAAGACTCCACCCCAAGATTGCTAGAACTCATACAGCAATTTGGCAGTGTGGCAGGATACAAAATCAATGCCCAGAAATCAGTAGCATTTCTATACACTAGCAAGGAGACTGAAGAAAGAGAAATTAAGAGTCAATCCCATTTACAATTGCACCCAGAAGCATAAGATACCTAGGCATAATCCTAACCAAAGAGGTAAAGGATCTATACCCTAAAAACTATAGAACACTTCTGAAAGAAATTAAGGAAGACACAAAGAGATGGAAAAATATTCCACGCTCATGGATTGAAGAATTAACATTGTGAAAATGTCAACACTACCCAGGGCAATTGACACACTTAATGCAATCCCTCTCAATATACCATGGACTTTCTTCAGAGAGTTGGAACAGATCATCTTAAAGTTTGTGTGGAATCAGAAAAGACCCCAAATAACCAGTGGAATATTAAAAAAGAAAACCAGAGAAAATGGCAGAAAACCATAATGCCAGATTTCAGGTTGTACTACAAGGCTGTGATAATCAAGACAGTGTGGTACTGGCACAAAAACAGACACATAGATCAATGGAACAGAATAGAGAACCCAGAAATGGGCCCTCAACTCTAGGTCAACCAATATTCGACAAAGCAGGAAAAACTCTCTACTGGAAAAAGGACAGTCTCTTCACTAAATGGTTCTGGGAAAATTGGACAAGCCATGTGCAGAAGAATGAAACTAGGCCATTCTCTTACACCATACATCAAGATAAACTCAAAATGGATGAAAGATCTAAATGTGAGACAAGAATCCATCAAAATCCTAGAGGACAACACAGGCAACACCCTTTTTATTTATTTTTTTTTAAATTTTTATTTATTTATGATAGTCACAGAGAGAGAAAGAGTGAGAGGCAGAGACATAGGTAGAGGGAGAATCAGGCTCCATGCACTGGGAGCCTGATGTGGGATTCGATCCCGGGTCTCCAGGATCGTGCCCTGGGCCAAAGGCAGGCGCCAAACCACTGCGCCACCCAGGGATCGGCAGCACCCTTTTTAAACTTGGCCACAGCCACTTCTTGCAAGATACATCCATGAAGACAAGGGAAACAAAAGCAAAAATGAATTATTGGGACTTAATCAAGATAAAAAACTTCTGCACAGCAAAAGAAACAGTCAAGAAAACTAAAAGACAACCTACAGAGTTGGAGAAGGTATTTGCAAATGACATATCAGATAAAGGGCTAGTATCCAAGATCTGTAAAGAACTTATTAAATTCAACAGCAAAGAAACAAACAATCCAATCATGAAGTGGGCGAAAGACATGAACAGAAATTTCACCAAAGAAGACATACACATGGCCAACAAGCACATGAGAAAATGCTCTGCATCACTTGCCATCAGTGAAATACAAATCAAAATCACAATGAGATACCACCTCGCACCAGTGAGAATGGTAAAAATTAAGAAGATAGGAAACCACAAATGTTGGAGAGGATGTGGAGAATGGGGGACCCTCTTGCACTCTTGGTGGAAATGTGAACTGGTACAGCCTCTCTGGAAAACAGTGTGGAGGTTCCTCAAAGAGTTTAAAACAAAACTGCCCTACGACCCAGCAATTGCACTGCTGGGGATTTACCCCAAAGATACAGATGCAGTGAAATGGCAGGACACCTGCACCCCAATGATCATAGCAGCAATGTCCACAATAGCCAAACTGGAAGGAGCCTCGGTGTCCATCGAAAGATGAATGGATAAAGAAGATGTGGTTTATGTATACAATGGAATATTCCTCAGCCATTAGAAATGACAAATACCCACCATTTGCTTCAACATGGATGGAACTGGAGGGTATTATGCTGAGTGAAGTAAGTCAATCGGAGAAGGACAAACATTATCTGGTCTCATTCATTTGGGGAATATAAAAAATGGTGAAAGAGAATAAAGGGAAAAGGAGAGAAAATGAGTGGGAAATACCAGTGAGGGTGACAGATCATGAGAGACCTTAACTCTGGGAAACGGACAAGGGGTGGTAGAAAGGGAGGTGGGCGGGGGGGTTGGGGTGACTGAGTGATGGGCACTGAGGGG
The DNA here is from genome assembly GCF_048418805.1 of Vulpes vulpes. Classification (NCBI taxonomy): domain Eukaryota; kingdom Metazoa; phylum Chordata; class Mammalia; order Carnivora; family Canidae; genus Vulpes; species Vulpes vulpes. Next base: position 2,439,427 of record NW_027325780.1, on the reverse strand, counting down.
GTTACTTGACAGGATGAGCACTGGGTGTTATGCTATATGCTGGCAAATTGAACTCCAATAAAAAAAATTTTTAAGTGATCGTGCACAAATTATATGAATGTGAAATGCCAGGCTTACTGTGGGAGACTGTGGAGGAGGGAATTAAAATATCCTAGGAAGTGCTCATGCTGAAGTGGGTATATTATGTGAGTTGATAAGCTCTACTAGAAGATCCATTTTCCACAGGTTCACTAAGAGGACACACCACCCATCAAGGCCATAGAGAACATGCTGGTGAGAGGGTAGAAGCATCATGAAAGGTATTCTGTGGTGCCTCTCCTCTGTAAGCTGGGACTGATGGGAGGAAAGACTATTATAGAACTAGGCTGATAGGAACCCAAAACAATAGAGGCCAGGTGGCAGCACTTAACTGCTAGAAGCCAGGTGGATGTAATTATTATAATGAGCCACAGGGTTGGAATGACAGCAAAGGGAAACTAAGGAACTAATTGACCCGAAGAGGGTTATATAGATGGTTAATTGAACAGGTGACCCTGGGGGCATAATAGATGCATGCCAACATAGGTACTACTTGGTTTGTACTATCATAACAAATCCAAGATGAATGACTGGGGAGCTGAGAGAAATTACCATAATTTAAAACCATTATATTTTTGCTTGAATCCTAAACTAAATCAGTTTTCTGATCTGGGCCACATCTACTGATATGGGAGCTGGACCCACAGGAAGAAGGCCCCTGCAACATGACAGTTATCACAGTAATAATTCTTCCAAGTCTTTCTCCAAAAGAATGTGGTCATTTACTCAACAAAGTTCATTCTTGGGAAAGAGATGTTGTGTGCATAATATCCACAAGATGTCCAGGTCCTGATCCCTAGAACTGTGATTGTGTTATGTTACACGGCAAGGGAGAATTAAGGTTACAGATGGAATTAAAGTTGCTAATCAGCTCAATGTAAATGTGGAAGAGGGAGAAGAGACAGGGTGTCACAGTAATGCACTATGAGAAAGACTTGACCAGCCATTGCTGGACACCACAAGCCTGGGGAATATTGGCAGCTTTTAGAACCTGGGAAAGGCAAAGAAAGGGATTCTAGAAATTCCTTGATTTCAGCCCAGCAAGAGCCATTTTATATTTCAAATTTGAGAACTCTAAGATAATATATAGTTGTTATTTAAGCCACCAAGTTTGTAGTAATTTGTTAATAGAGCAATAAAAAACAAATACATGCACTAATGCTTATCCATTTAACTTACACATCTGGCCATTAAAGGAGTCAGATGAATTCTACAGGATCCCAGTAGACTATTGCAAACTCAATAAAGTAGTAGTCTCATTTGCAGCTGCTGTGTCAAATGTAAATTTGCTGGCAGATTAACATGGCCTCAGGTATATGGAATGAGTACCCTGAGCTGGCAAACACATTATTTTCTATTCCAATCAGAAAAAAAAAAAAAACCCCACAAAAAACGCATTTACATGAAATGGGAAACATTAACATTCATATGGATTAGGCAACAATATATATTTACAGTTTTCCCAGGGCTATGTTAAATCTACTACCTTCTATCATAATCTAGTCTATCATAATAAGGTCTGAAGAGATCTGGGCCATGTGGATATCCCCCAGAATAACAAACTGATCCACTGCATTGAGGACATTATGCTAATAGGGTCAGAGGAGCAAAAAGTGGCTGATTGGCTGGAGGCCTTGGCAAAACACTTATGTGTTTGATGATAGAAGATAAACCTTACAAAAACTCAAGGGTGTAACACATTGGAAAAATTTCAGCAGTTAGTTTTCATGAATGTGCCAGGATATCCCTTCAAAATGAAAGACAAATTGTTGCATCTTGCACCTTCTACCATGAAGAAGGAAATACAATGCCTGGTAAGCCCTTTGGGGGACTTTATTCCACACCTGGGAAGAGTAACACAAAAGTAATGATGTCACTTACTGACATCAATGATAGGGTGCAGAGTAAGGAAGGGTTCTGCAGTAGGTCTCTGCTGCTTGGCCCAACTCACCCAGCAGTCTTTATTATATTACAGGTGTGAGTGGTGGGAAATGGTGCTATATGGCACTTATGGCAAATTAGATGGAATCAAAATGCAGGCTTTCTAGAGTCCTATAGCTAAACTATGATCTCATGGCAGATAAATATATGCTTTATAACTCTTGCTGTGCTACAGGGCACTGTAGAGATGAAGTGTGTGACCATGCACCATGCAAAACTTCAAGCCTAATAGTTCTGGCATGGCATACTATAGGTGCAGTTTAAGTATCAGCTTGGAGGTGGTGCTCTAGGAGGATGGCACACCATCTCCTACAACCCCATAAAAGGAAGTAATAGGAATTACTAGAAATAAAGGAGTGAAAGCTAGAGTAGAATCACAGTGATTCTCACCAACCCACTTAGGGACTAAAAATTCTGGCCATTTCAGTCCAGCATGGAATAATACCTCGGAAGACCCATACATAGGGTTGGGTGAGACGAGGTTGATACAGTATTGCAATTCAAGTTTTTGCACAGTTCTGCTTCTTCCCCCTCTCTTATTCAAGTATAGATCATTAACAAATACCCTACTTGCCAAAAACTGTGTTTAGATCTGCTTCCAGAGAACTCAACCTTTGATAGCACCCAATTTTAGTGTATATTCTTCTAGGTCTTTCTCTATATGTGTATTTACATATATAAATATATATAAACATTTAAATTTTCTTCATTTACATATATAAATATATATAAACATTTAAATTTTTCTTCACATAAATGGGATCACAGTGTATATGTGGCTTTCTATGGCTGGATTTATCTTTTAGAGAGAGTTTTATTGAGGTAAAATTCACATTTTTAAATTGCATCTCAGTAAGTTTTGACAAACAATTAAGATATAGGATATTTACATTACCTAACCAAATTCCTTCATGTTCCTTTGCAATTAATCCCTTTATCCCAGTCGAAGCTCCAGATCTGACTTCTGTCCCTATAGATTTGCTTTCAATATATCATATAAATGTAACCATATAGTATGTAGCCTTTGGTCTGGACTCTTTCTTTCAGCATAATGCTTTTGAGATTTAATATTTATGGGTGTATCAATAGTTCATTCATCCTTATTATTGAATAGTATTCCATTTGTGGATGTACCACAGTTTGTTTATCTGTCAGTTGAAGGACATTTAGGTTGTTTCTAAATTGGTGCTATCGGGCAGTCCAGGTGACTTAGCAGTTTATGCCGCCTTCAGCCCAGGGCATGATCCTGGGGTCCTGGGATCGAGTCCCACGTCGGGCTCCCTGCATGGAGCCTGCTTCTCCCTCCGCCTGTGTCTCTGCCCTCTGTGTCTCTCATAAATAAATAAAATAAAGTCTTTAAAAAAATAAATTGGTGCCATCATTTATAATGCTCTTATAGACATTTATGTACAGGGTTTGTGTGGACACAAAATTGTTTATAATTCTGTTGAGATACTAGAGAGTGGGACTTAGGAGTCATTCATTAGGAATATATTTGACTTTAAAAAACCAAACTATAGGGCAGCCCGGGTGGCTCAGCGGTATAGCACCGCCTTCGGCCCAGGGCATGACCCTCGAGACCTGGGATCAAGTCCCACGTCGGGCTCCCTGCATGGGGCCTGCTTCTCCCTCTGCCTGTGTCTCTGCCTCTCTCTCTCTCTTTCTCTCTCTGTGTGTCTCTCATGAATAAATAAATAAAATCTTTAAAAAAAAAATAAAAAAAAAATAAAAAAATAAACTATAAAACATTCCCAAAGTGGCAGAAACATTTTACATTTCTACAAGCAATATATGTGAAGGTCTCAGTGACTTCACATTCTTCTAAGCACTTGGTATTTTCAGGCTTTAATTTTAGTCATTGTAGTAAGTGTATAGTGCTATTTCATTAAGGTTTAATTTGTATTTCTATAGCAACAAATGATCTTAAATGATTTTCACATACTTTTTGACATCCTGAGTCCAAAGGCCTGAGAATTAGGGGAGCAATGGTACAAGTCCCAAACCAAAGGCTTGAGAATCAGCACCAACGTCTAAGGGCAGGAGAAGATAAATATCTCATTTCAAACAAAGAGCAAATTTGTGTTTCCTCTGCTTTTTTTGTTCTATTTGGGCCCTCAGAGGATCTGATCATGCTAACCCATGTTGGTAAGAATTGACTCAATCTACAAATTCAAATGCTAAACTTTTCTGGAAACACTCCACGGATACATCCAGAAATAATGTTTTACTAGCTATCTGGGCATCCTTTAGCCCAGTCATGTTGTCATCTAAAATTAACCATATGAACACCATATTATTACTGTAGCTTTAATGTATTAAGATTTATTTGCATTGTTGAATGTATCAAAAGTTCATTTTTTTATTAAAGCCAAGTGATAGTGTTATTTATTTATTTTTATTTTTGGGGGGGTTTTGATAGTGTTATTTCTTAAAATATATTCTTTTTTCAAAATTATTTTGCTTGTCTAGATTCTTTGTATTTTCACATAAATTTTAAGAACTTCTGCTTTAAAAAAAAGATTTTATTTATTTATTCATGAGAGATGCAGAGAGAGAGAGGCAGAGACACAGGCAGAGGGAGAAGCAGGCTCCATGTAGGGAGCCTGAAGCTGGACTTGATTACGGGTCCCCAGGATCACACCCTGGGCTGAAGGTGGCGCTAAACCGCTGAGCCACCCGGGCCTGCCCAGAACTTCTGCTTTTGACAAAGATGGAATAACAAGATCCTGATTTATTCTCATGTCTGCAGTAACTAGAACACGGGATAAATTATATGAAACAACAGTTTTCAGACATTGGGCATAGGCATTACAAGACAGTGATCACTGAGATGAGAAATAGATGAGATAAGCCCTATGATTGATCATTTTACTGCCTAGATAATGTTTCCAGGCCACAGCACGAGGAGGAGGGGACCCAGCAGAGTCCCAGTCTTCCTGAGTTAAGGAGAAAACGTTGAGAGTTTTGGGAGGACCAGGAGGTAGGTTTCTAGGGCAGAGTCCAAAAGATGAGATAGCTGTCAAGAAAGTTCCAGGGACTTGCAGATGGTCCTGTTTTAGTCATTTCTCAGCTGGGTACTGATAATGTCATGCGTGGGAAGAAAGTACCTGAGGCTGGAGATAGAATTCCAACCCAAAGGAGCAGAGGGAAAAATCTCTGGTGCTCACAAAGGGCCAGAAATACATCACGTTCTCTCCAGCAAGAGTGAACGAACAACTTTATCATTCACAAGACATTGGGCAGAGAATTCAGAAAGTTATTGGAGACAAATCAAACATTGACTAAAGACTGTTTTGATGTCACCTAACAAAGTTTAAAAACAAGCCTTGAAAGGATCAAATTGTTTCCAAGTATCTAAACTGTATGTAAGAACAAAGCTCAAAAATATTTTTCAAAAACCACAAGAGTATCCAGTACCCAACAAGGAAAGATTCACAATGTCTATCATCAAATAATAAAAAAATATTATCAGATGTGAGGATACCCATGTCCTGTGACTGCTGTCTCATATGGCAAAATGGCCTTTGCAAATACAATTCAGATAAGGATTTTGAAATAGAGAGATTATCCTAGATTATCTAAGGGGGCTCTAAATGTAATCACAAATTTCCTTGAAAGAGAAATACAGAGGGAGATTTGACTTATAGAGACAGAAGGCAATATGATGACTGAAGCAAGACGCTATATGACTTGCTTTGAAGATGACTAAAATAGCCACAAGTCAATGAATGCAGCTCAAGAAGCCAGAAAAATGGTAATTTGTTATAGAAGCCATAGGAAATACAGATGTTGGTACCAGGAGGGGGGTATTTCTGTTAAAACAAACAAACAAACAAACAAACCTGAAAATGTGGAAGTTGCTTTGGAATTGGGTAATGTGTAGAGACTAGAAGAATTTTGGTAAGCATGATGGAAGAAACATAGATTACTTTGAACAAACTATTGGTAGAAATATGGATGTTAAAGATTCCCATTGAGGTCTAAAAGGAAGTAAAGAGTATGGTAGAGAAGGCCTATATTGTCTTTAGAATACCTAAATTGTTGTAACCAACTCTTGGTATAAATATGAACATTAAAGGTTGTGCTGAAAGTTTAGAAGGGAATGAGTAACATGTTTTGGGAAGCTGAAGGTAAAAGGACTTTGTTCTATAGTGGCAGAAAGCTTAGGTGAATTGTGGCCCATAGTTCTGTGGGAAAAATACTTGTAAGTAATGAACTTGGATATTAACTGAGGAGATTTCTACATGAAGTATTGAAAGTGCAGCCTGGTTTCTTTTTGCTAATTAAATGAGTAAACTGAAAGAGAAAAGAGATAAATTAAGGGAAGAACTTTCAAGCAAAAAGAAACCATGACTTGATTTGGGAAATTCTCAGCCTATCTTGTTTGAAAACAAAGCTAAAATTTGGAGATTCATTGCCAGAAACATATGCTCTAAAGAGAAAGCCATAGGTGTGGCTGTTCAACCTTTTGTGCTTTGGAAGAATCAAAAGATCAATATATACATTCATGCAGAGTGAATTTGAAGTGATTAAGCATGTGACTCATAGGTCTCCTCAGCCAGCTCAGCAGAAGTCTGGAAAAGAGATGTGATTATCCAGGAAACATGGGTGGAGGAAGCTTTTATTAAATGGCATAAGTTCCTGTGACACACAGAGGAGAAATTCACAAGGTTTTTGAGAATGTTACAATGGTAGAAATATCCCTAGATTTGGATTGAAAGGGACAGAGACAGGATGAAATGAAAGGTTGTTGGTCCCCAAAATTCTAGAGGGAGGTAACAGGTTGCAAACATGTTTTGCATTTCAAGAAAAAGGAAGGATGACTCTAAGGGCAAAGCTTTGGGTCAGGAGGGCAGAGCCATGAGCCACAGAAGACTATTCCCGCACTTTTAAATCTAATGAATTTGCCCAGTTGGATTTTGAAATTGCTTGGGACCAGTGACTCTTCTTCTCTGTCCATTTTTTTTCTCTCTGGAATGAGATATGTATAACATTGTCCTAACCCTGTCCCATCATGTTTTGTGAGCATGCCTTAGTCTGTTCAGGCTGCTATAGTAAAATTCCATAGATTGGGTGGCTTATAAACAACAGAGATTTATTTTTCACAGTCCTGGAGGCTAAGAAGCCCCAAATCAAGGTGCTGGCAGATTTGGTTTCTGGTGACATCCCACTCCCGGTTCAAAAACAGCACCTTCTTGCTGTGTTCTTACATGGCAAAAGGGGTAAAGATGCTCTTTTACAAGGTCACTAATCTCATCATTAGGGATCTACCCTGATGATCTAATGACCTCTACAAAGCCTCATCTCCTAATACTATCACATTGGGGGGTGGGATTCAACATATGAACCATGGGGTACACAATCTGTATTCAGACCATAGCAGCATGTAACTCGCTTTTTAGTTCACAGGTCCACAAATGGAGGGAAATTTTGTTCCACAATTGATCATATTTGTTTTGACTTAGATGAAATTTGGGACTTTGGAACTAATGGTATTTAGATAAGATTTTAGATCTATAATGGGTTGACACTTTTGGGGATATTGGGATGTGAAAGAGCAACATCTCCCTTGGGTGAAGTAATTAATCTTCCTTTTCCTAAGAACCTGAAATGACTTCCTCTGACTTAGTTTGCAGAGGAATGCTGATCTTTTTAAGGACCTATCTCTACTACCTCTCATCCCTGCTAGATATATGTAACCAGACTCAAGACCCATCACACTCCAGTGGGTGAGATAGAATCCATGACACACCATATACACCAAAATAATTGCAATATAAACCCAATAAGTATTTACAGAAATCGATCCCAAGATGCACAGAAATTCCCAAATTCTGATTATTTTTCTTTCCCTATGCACAGTCTTTCTACTAAATGACACTAAGTTTCTTTGGGAGTCTAGAAGGAAGATTTTACCATATACATTTTTGGTAGGCCAGTGAGTCCTTACTCCAGAGAATACCAGTCTCTCCTTATTCAAGGGCTTTGTGTCTGGGAATTGGTTGAGGGCTCACATTTTTTTTTTTTAAAGATTTGTTTATTTATTCATGAGAGACACAGAGAAAGAGAGAGGCAAAGACACAAGCAGAGGGAGAAGCAGGCTCCATGCAAGGAGCCCGACGTGGGACTTGATCCCAGGACCCCAGGATCATGCCCTAGGCCAAAGGCAGGCGCCAAACCATTGAGCCACCCAGGATCCCCACAATTTTTTTATACGTATTATATAATATGTGATTTAAGTCAGACTTTTTTCATTTAATCTAGAGCTCTTACACATTGACAAATCAGGAAAGATTTTAGTACACTGATTATTTTAATCCTAAGGGCACTGTGATCAATTAGCTAACACAAAACATCTAAGAAGGTCTGAGTATTTTTTTTTTTTTTAAGATTCTATTTATTTCTTCATGAGAGACACACAGAGAGATAGAGAGGCAGAGACACAGGCAGAGGGAGAAGCAGGCTCCATGCAGGGAACCTGATGTGGGACTCGATCCCAGGACTCCAGGATCACGCCCTGGGCCAAAGGCAGGCACTAAATTGTTGAGCCACCCAGGGATCCCCAGGTCTGAGTATTTTGATGACTAATTTGGCCCTGCATTTATTACAGTTACCATAGTCGTCTTATTTCTGATAATTAAGTGCTGTGACTTGCTCCCTGCTATCCTGGTATCCCATAATCCACACTGAATTCATCACCCAGTTAGATGACAACTTTTCCTATACTGACTTCTAAAGAAGAGTCACCACAATAGTCTTCAAGGATATCAGGGCTCACTCATCAATGAACTTAATGTCTTGGAAAAGGCAGTTATACTTATCTTCTCTCTTTTTCTCTAAGTTGTGAGTTTTGGCCATTTTATTGATTTTTTCTAAAAAGTGCATATGCTTTGATTTATACTTAGTTTTTATGTTGTATTTAATTAACTTATGTTTTTGTATTTACTCATAGATTTCTTTTAATTTCTCTGGACATAATTTATTATTTTTTTCTTGATTTTATCTATTATTTTTTAAAGATTTTATTTATTTATTCACAAGAGACAGAGAGAGAGAGAGGCAGAGACACAGGCAGAGGGAGAAGCAGGCTCTCCCTGCAGGGGGCCTGATGTGGGACTCAATCCGGGATCTCCAGGATCAGGCCCTGGGGCGAAGGCCGAGCCACCCGGGGTTGCCCTTCTTTATTGATTTTAGAGTTAAAATGTTAGCTTTTCTATTTTTGATCTCTCTTAGTTTTAAGGCATTTTTAAAAAGATTTTATTTATTTATTTGAGAGACAGCACAAGCAGAGGGAGACAGTGGAAGAGGAAGGAGCAGAGGAAGAGAATGTCTAGCAGACTCTGTGCTCAGTGCAGAGCTGGACACAGGGCTCAATCCCACAACCTGAGCCGGAAACCAAGAATTGGAAGCTCAACTGACTGAGCCACTCAGGCACCCAGTTTTAATACATTTTTAATCTTTAACTATTTCTGTCTCTTGCTTCAGATACCATACTGAATTGTATCACACAGGCTTTGATAAGCAATTTCTTTGTTACTTTTTCATAATTTGTGACGTTAGTTTTAATGTCCTCCTAAGTAAAGAGTTATTTAAAGGATTGCTTTGAAATTTTTAAGTGTACTTATTTGTAAAATAACAAAACTATTTTTTTTGTTAGTGCTTACTTACATTGTAGTTGTTACAGAATATGTTGTGTATGGCTTTTTTCTTTCTTGAATTTCTTGAGATATTATTTATGACCTAATGTGGACAGTGTTTATAACTGTTTCCTGCGTGTTTGAAAAGCAAATGCATGCATTCTTTACTTTTTTGGGCAAAGATGAAGACCTAATCTGTCTTGCTCTTCCGACATCCACTGGTTTTCCCCTTCCCTCTTCCAGTCTCAACGTCAGCTTCAAAATTCTGCTTTCAGTCTTAACCTTAATGTTCCAAAAATTTTAAATAGATCAATGATCTTTGCCATTTTATTTCCCTACTTCCTCTTCCCTTCTCCATCCCTACCCCATCTTCCAATAAACTTATTTCAAAATTCTCTTTGGTTAACTCTAACTTCTAGGTATTATTGGAATTTTAATTCTAAACTATTATTTGCTTTTCCTTGAATTACATCTTTTCACTTTTTATCATCCTTATTCCACATTTATAATTTACAAATTGCATCATCAACTTTTAATTTTAACAGTTTATTTTTTAGTTCTTAAAAACTAGGATTTTTTGCTAACCATTATTTCTTGTACGCTCAATCTTTTACTAACTTGAGACATTTTTCCTGAATTAATTTTTCTTTGCTTCTTTGTTTCCTAAGGAAAAATTAATAGTATATTTTGTGATCATATAAAATTTATTCTCTTACTCTTCCATGGGGAGGATATCTAGGGTGATAAAGAATTCATAGATCTTACTTCTTTTTTTCTGGAAAGTCTGTATTTTTTTCTACTTTCCAGAATCGCAGGTAAGAAATCCATTGTGATTTCTTTCTTGTCTAAGTTAATCTTGTGTGTGTGTGTGTGTGTGTGTCTGTGCACACGCGCTAGTGTCTGGAAGGGTTAGATTTTCTTTTTATCTTTGGCATCCACAGTTTTTATCAAATTTTGTCAAAATGAATGCCACTTAAAATATTAATTATGCCTGGCATTTTAATCTGAAAAGCATAATCTTTCTTCTGTTCTTTTTTAAAATTTCTCTTATGCTTTCTTTTTACCTCTTGGATCACTCTTTTTTGTGTGTGTTTCAGCTCTTCTGGATCTGTCTTCTTTGTCTTTTTACTCACATCTCCAAATTTTGTATTTTGGGGCTTTGTTGTGATATCATTTCTTTATTTGATCTCTTATATTTTAACTTTGTTTCCAGACGTTTTTGCTATTTTTTTGGTGTTATTCTAATAAATTTCAAGATTCAAGTATTATAGCTTTGAACATTAAAAAAACTTTTCGTTTCATGATCCTTCATTTACCTTCACATATTTTTGTATGCCAATGATTTCTCTAATATTTTTTTCTTAAATTGTCTTCTTAAATTTGTCTTCTTCAATGGGAGACATCTGTCCTGTTTTTGTTTTGTTCTGTTTTTTATCCTGGTACACTATTGAGCCTCTTATTTGTTTTAATATTTTATCTATTTATTCATGAAAGACAAAGAGACAAAGGCAGAGGGAGAAGCAGATTCCCTGCAGGGAGTCAGATGTCGACTCAATACCAGGACCCCCCCCCAAAAAAATACCAAGACCCCTGGGATCACACCCTGAGTCAAAGGCAGATGCTCAACCGCTGAGCCACCCAGGCATCCCAACTATTGAGCTTCTTAAATCATCTGAGATCCTTCTTTGCTTTCTCATATTGTGCTATGTAAATCAGCCTCTTGGGGATCTTCTCAATAGGTGGTGGACAGGCAGGGGATGAGAGTTAAGGAATTTTTTTTCCAGTGAACCAGCAGTCAGTGAGAACTTGACATACTGTCAGCATTCTTTAGTTTGAGTATGTGTGCAGGGGTGGAGTTGGTTCTTATTCATCCCCCCAAAAGGGGACTATTCAGCTCAAGGTATAATTCTTTCTGAGAATGGTCTGTAGTAGTATACTAGAGGGTTTCCTTGTGTTGGGGGTATTGTTTAGCTGAAACAGAACTATTTTATTCTAGCAGATGCAAAATCAAACGTCACCCTAGTTTATACTAGGGTGAGAGACTTCTTGTATGCCTGGTCTTTGATCCTTCTAGCTTTGTAAATGATGCGCTATAGAAGATGCCTTAACCAGGCAAAATAGAATCTCTGTAGGACATTAATATCTAAGTATGCCATACTTTCTTCATTTCCCTCCCCACTCCAAAGGCCCTCTCCATGTTAGCTGTTTGTCTTACTAATTAGTTGGGAGAGAGAGGGATGTATGCTCCTACTCCCATCTTCCCAGCATGAATAATTACTGTTTCTTTGCTTCTTTCCTTATCTTTTCTCTATTTCTTTCACTAAGGACTCTTATTAGACAGATATCGAGTCTCCTGGAGCTATAGTATATTTTATTGCTCAAAATTTTGAAAATGCCTTCAATTTTTATCTTTAAGACTACTGACTAAAGTCTTCAGCTATGTATATCTTCTTATTTGGAACTCTGTTAAGTTGTTCTTATTTTGGAAACTATTTTCCAAAAACTCTTTTGTGTTTTTAACTGCTCTTTTTTCATAGCAGCCAGTGTTTATTTTACAGAAATATTGTCCCTTGAAATAATTCTGAGGATATGAATTTAATCTTTTCAAATGTTTTCTTGTGTTTCTCGCATGATGCCTTTTTACTCTGGGATCAGTTATTTTGTTTGTTCATCTTTACATTTCTATCTCAAGCTGTGGTTCTTTTCTCAAATGTGTTTTGATTTTGGTTGTCTGTTCCTATTTATGACAGGGCTAGGTTGACTAGTATGGGTAATTGGTGTATATTTCCTCAGTAACAGGAAACTTCAGTTGCTTCTTCTCTAAAAGAGTACGCAAATTTGGGGATGCCAGAAAGTAAGTTTACTAAAGAATTCTATTGATATGCACATAGGCAGAATTCCTTCCAATCACAAAGACACATAGTGGGCAGGCTAGCTGGAGACTAGCTGCTCAAATTAGAAAGGCATTACTTTGGATATAAGTGCTTAATGGTGTGACTAGTACTAATTAATGGGTCTATTCATCAGTGTTATTTTATTTTACACTGATATAGGTAGCCACTCACAGAATCCCCACACTTATATTGAAAATGAAAACAACTGAGGTTATTTTGGTGGTGTATATATAGTAGCATCATAAAAGAAACTCTCCAGCTCAATCCAAAGCTTGTTATAAGTTTTTTAAATATAGTCAGGCTATAAGAGCATTTTTAAATACAGTTGTGGATGAAAACAATTGCCTTCCTTCTTTTCAGATGAATTTTAGAAAATCAAAGTAAAAAAGTTTTCTTGGTGTTTTTTTTCCATGAGTGGAAAACACAAAAATATGATGTGCTAGTCTTGCTAGATCATATAAGCACATGTATACATAAACTTTGTTCTGTCTTTGGATATCTATGAACTTAATTGCATTTTTACAGCAATTCTTTCCCTCCCTACTTATTTAAGTGAGCTCTCTTTTTTGTAGCAAGTCTTTCTCTGACTACAACACTCTATGTAAATTAACACAGTATGTATCTTTACATTTTATAAAAAGCTTTGGCCTTGATTCATTCATTGCAAGTTAAATTTTCTATATTGATGCCACATTTGATGCAGCATTGATCCAGATTCATGCTTGAAGCTGAAGTTGGTAAGAGGGTGTTAATTTAAGGAGATATGAAAATTTCTCCCATCTCTGAGGCACTTTCAAACTCCATATACTTTTTGATTCTAAACAAGATGCTAAGAGACACAGGGTCATGAGTCTTCACAGTCTGCTTTTTCACCTTCTTTTCATCTTGTACTCACGAGGGAAATATTTCTCAACTCTACACCTTCCTGAAAATGACAGCAGGTTCAGGACTGCCTGTCTGCCAGGGGACTCCCATGAGAACCCACCGCCAGTTTTTCCCTGTCTTTTCCAAGTTTACAATCATTTTAAGACTGAATAACTCCAGAGGCATGAATGTCAGACTTATTGCAGCTCAGTTGTTACTAGATGCTTATAGATAAGAAAGAAAAGCAGCAAAATTAAATGTTAATGGATTACCCAATTCAGACCGATAGTGAAAGTCACAGCTCCTATTATATCATCACTGGAAATCTTTAAAATCTTTAAATATTTAAAATATAAAGACACCAAAAGGTCTTCTTCCATGGATCAAGGAATGAGATCATTATCTTGCTTCCTGCTTTTCATTCACAATTAGAGAAATATTATTATTATTATCATCATCATCATCATCATCATCATCATCATTTTTGATTTATCTGAATAGCCTGCTGAAATAGACCTCTGGGAGCATTTACATATCCAATTACTACAGAATGATTATTCATAGCCTTAAAACTGCCTTGCACATAAAAATACCAGACCTAGCTAAAAGTTCTTAATAATAATACTTTATACCTGTACGGTGGTCTTAATGTTTCAAAAGATTTTCATATCCCCATTTTCTTAATTTGAGACTGAAAACAACCCAGGTTGATAAATAAATCCCAAGTATTATTATCTCCTTTTTACAGGTGAAGACCTAGAAGATCTATTAATGACTTATTTGAAGTCAGTCAGCCAGTTAGTCTTAGAACTTAGACTGCATACATGGTGTTACTTCCTGGGCTCAGGCAGATAACAGTCTCTCTTACCTTGCTTTATGGAGTCCAGTGTCTTTGGATTGCAGTGAAAATAATCTCAAAGTCCTGAGTTTGCTTTTGAGAAGGTAAAATGTGTTGTTCTTCGTCATTTCTGCTCTAAGGTCTTTAAAGAGCCTTAGTGGTGGGGCATGAGGAGCCAGGACACATCAAGAGGATTGAGTTCACTAATGTTGATCCCTAGTTGTGTTGACTCAGAAAGAATATCCTGAAAATAAGCTGGCTTCAGGAGAAATCTTCGTGTTCTGCTGAATTTTCCCTTATAGAGAGTATATTTGGTAATTACTACCTCATGGAGTTTTTATTTTCTTCAAAGGTACTAACAGACTGCATGTTTGTACACCCCCAAAATTCGTGGGCATGAGAGTGAATGTGGACCCATGAAACACAAAGAAAACATTTGCTAGGAGTTCATGAGAAAGTAGATGTTGCTTTCCTAAGCTCTGGATTAACCCTTTGTAGAGTGGACAAAAAAAAAAAAAAGCATGTAGCTCTGAGAATTGCTGGATCTAAAATAACAAAATTGTTATTTTGTATTGAAAACCTAGATCCAAGTGGAAGTGAAACTGACGCAGCACAAGGCAGAATTGGTCAGGATAGGCTAGTTTATACTGAAGTAACAACCCCCAAGTCTTTGTTAACTAAATAAAGTGTATTTTTTATACTACCTATCCAATGAGTGTTGGCAGGAGCCTTTGTTCCAAACAGTTCTTTAGGGATTTGAACTTACTGAGGTTTCATCACTTTATGATGCTGCCATCATAGGTTTCAGATGTCAGTGAGGCCACTGAAGGGAGTATTGGTATAGTTAGTATCGGCTCAAAAGTGACACAGCCCATTGTCTGAAACAGTGTCGTCCAATAGAAAGATAATGTGAACCATGTGTGATGCACATGACTAACTTTATTGTTGTTGTTACCAAATTTGGAGGTAATGCATGTTTGCTAAGATTTCTTTATTATGTGTTTTTTATGTTGTTAACTAGGGCATAATTTACCCACAGTAAAATTTTCTTTTTTTAGGGTTCAGTTCTGTGAGTTTCAACAAACACATACATCACATGATTAGTATTTTAAACAAGTTTAGAACACTTCCATCTCTTGCCAGATTTACTCTGGCCCTTTGTAGTCAATCCCTCTTCCTACCCTTGGCCCCTGGCAACCACTGATCTACTTTCTCATGGTATGGTTTTGCCTTTCAACAATGTCACATAAATAGTAGCTTTTGGGTTTGGTTCTTTTCATTTAGCATACTGCACTTGAGATTCAATCATGCTGTGGTGTGCATTAGTAGTTTGTTCCTTTTTATTGTTGAGTAGTATTCCATTATATGGATATACCACAGTTTGTTCATCCATTTCTCCGTTGAGGGACATTTATGTTGTTTCCCAAATGTTTTTGGTGACTAATAAAGCCAATATAAACCATTTTTGTGTGGACATAGTTTTTCATTTCTCATGGGAATACATTTACCAGGGATGACTCAGTCATATGGTAACTTCATGCTTAATTTTTTAAGAAACTGTAAAACTGTTTTTCCAAAGGGTCCACACAATTTTGCATTAACTCCAGCAATATATATATGAGAGTTTCAGTTGTTCCACATTATTGCCAAGCTTGATGTTATCAGCTTTTAAAAATTTATTTTATTTTATTTTTATTTTTTTAAAGTTTTATTTATTTATTCATGAGAGACACACACAGAGAGAGAGGCAGAGACACAGGCAGAGGGAGAAGCAGGCTCCACGCAGGGAGCCCAATGTGGGACTTGATCCCTGGACCCCGGGATCACACTCCAAACGCAAGGCAGACACTCAACCGCTGAGCATAAGGGAGGTGTCCCTTAAAAATTTATCTTAAAGGGCAACCCGGGTGGCTCAGCAGTTTGGCGCTGCCTTCAGCCCAGGTCTTGATCCTGGAGACCCCAGGATCCTTTTTTTTGTGATACCCTAGGATCTTTTTCTTTATTTTTTGTGTGTACTATATCTTTGAAATCTTATATATAGAGCTCAATAGCCACATGTTCACTGGAACTGAACAATGCTGTCTATCCGACAGCTTGCAAGAACAAAGGAGTATCTAAGCTGATACCATCCTCGAGAGAATCTCTTCATTGAAAGGATGAGGAAGTGTGGTAGCCATGAACGATTGATGCTCTAGCTGGTCAGGGCCGATGGAAGAGTTAGCGCACGAGGGGAGGCCAGCACTCTCCCAGCCATGAGTGAGCTGTTGTTGAACCCAGGAGGACTTCTCTAGGGCACTGAGATTCTGCTGTCTTTCACTGACTTTGGCCACAGTCCAAATAAACAGAGTATGTGTGTCCAAAAAAAAAAAAAAATGTAGATAGTGGTTGCTGTATTGGATAGTGCAGATCTAGATGTAGTTACTAGTCTCCCTTAACTGTGAGTGGGCTGAGAAAACATGATATTCTGTGATCCAGGAAATGTGGGTGAGCACTAGCAATGTCTATTACAAAGGTAGAGTGGAGAGAAAGAAAGAATTCAGGTCCTATATAACATCATTACAGTACTAAATTGAACTCAATCTGAAGATAAAAGGAAAGCGTTAGTTTCTAGTTATGACAGACAGAAAATGCCATGTATGGTTTAAGACAGTTTGAATTAGCTGATTCTCTCTCTCTTTTTAAAAAGATTTTATTTATTTTCTCATGAGAGACACAGAGAGAGAGAGAGAGAGAGAGAGAGAGAGAGAGGCAGAGACACAGGCAGAGGGAGAAGTAGGCTCCAAGCAGGGAGCCGGGTGCGGGACTGGATCCCGGGACTCCAGGATCATGCCCTGGGCCAGAGGCAGGTGCTAAACTGCTGAGCCACTCAGGCATCCTAGCTGATTCTCTTATTTGAGAATTCCTCCAACATAACTTGAACTGCATAATTACATATGAATTTAGTATAGAAAAATGAGAAAATATAGACAGGCTAAAAAGAGAAATTAACAGTCACTTGCAAACTCAGATAATTAGTTTGGTGTATAATTAACCTCTGAACAACATGGGGGTTAGCGGCACTGACTTCCTGCAAAGTCAAAATCCACATATAACTGTTAGTTCCCCAAAACTTAACTAATGGCTTACTTTTGACTGGAAGTCTTACTGATAACATAATAATCAATTAAGACATGTTTTGTATATTATGTGTATTATATATATATATACTGTATTCATACCAAGCATTATCTAGAAAAAAGAAAATGTTATTAAGAATATCAGAAGGAAGAGAAAATACATTTATAGTACTGCACTCTATTTATATAAAAAAAAATCATGTGTAAGTGGACCTTCACAGTCCAAATTTCTGTTGTTCAAGGGTCAACTGTATATCATTTGAGATGTATATGTACGGATATGTGTGTATAAGTGTATTAAAGTTCATGTGTATAAGCAAAATCGTGGGAATGGTATATTATCACTGCATAATCTATGTTTTCCACCCAATAATATTTTGAAAACATCTTCCATGTCAATAAATAGATGTTTAAACTATCATTTTTAATCTCTATGTAATATATGATTTTATGGAAAAGTCACAATCTACTTAACACATTCTGTATTAATAAGCCATTTAGGACATTTTATCATGTAAGTTGGGGCAAGGGCAGACTTTTTTTTTCTTCAGAGAGAGAGTGCACATGCCAGTGAGTGCAAACAAGTACTAGCAGAGGGGAGGGATGGAGTGAAAGGGAGAGAGAGAATCCCAAGCAGCCCATCATGGAGCCCTTAGCAGAGCTCCATCTCAAGACCCTGAGATCATGACCTGAGCCGAAATTGAGTCCAATACTTAACTGACTGGAATAACTTCTTATCTGAAACAAAAGCAAAGAGCATTTGGGAATCCTGTTTCCTTTTTTGCACCTCTTCTTTTATATCTGGCTTCCTCTCAGTTCTTTCAGTAGGAAAAAATACAAGAGGGAATATACAGCTCAGCAAGGTGACTAGATGATTAGTAAAATAAAAAAAAATTAGTTTCCTACAAAGTTTTCAGTACTTTTTTCTCCTTGCCATGACTACATTGTACTTATTACCAGTAATGATTAGATAGTCAAGTTATTCAAGGTATAATTAGAAGATAATTAGTGATAGAACAACAAATTAAGTTAAAAAAATCTAGAAGTATGCAATAGTAAAGTATAGGATGAATCAGGCCAGTCCTATAGGACTTTTACTTATAAAACAAAGGCCAGAGTAGCCTGTGTAGGAAAGAACTTTATTAAATGTGCCGAGATGACCCATTTTCCTCTTTTGGCTGTTGTGGCCTTTGGCATTTCAGTGACCTCTGATGTTTGGCTTTCTGCTGTGTTGTTATGACAGACACAGGGTTGATATTAAAAATATTTCACAGTGATTCAGGGGCACTGATCAATGACAAAAACAACCAGCCTATCGCAGCGGCTATGACTGAACCTGTGTAAAAGGTATGCTGGTTGTCCCAAATGGAGTAGATAAAACAAGGAAACAAATTAAAAAAACCCCAAAACTTGAGGTTCTTGTTTATTCCAGGAAAGAGATTCTAGGTATGAAGCCTTTTTTGGGGGGTTTTAGTCTTACATGTCCTTCTAGTGACACCGCTGGGGAAACTATCATTTTTCCACAAAAATAAATGGTAAATAGCCTCTTCCTTTCTTTAAAACAATACCTAAATTCACAGAAAATGATACTGAGTATATGAAGAACTCTTAGAATTCTACATAGACTTAAAAACTCCACTAGCAGAGAAATATAAAGAGGTCATTCAGACACACAGAGAAATGCAATAAATATAAGAAAAATTGTTTAACTTTACTAATGAGCAAAGAAATGCAGATTTAAAAAATACCTGTATTTCACTTGGCTAACATCTGTCAAGTGGCTACCATGTGTCAGATATGGTGCTAAGCATTTTTACCTCATTTAATGTAAACAAATGTCCTGGTAAGGACTTTTAGTATAATGAATTTTGCTCTAATGCCCATTCCATAGGCAAGGAATCTGAGGTTCAGGGAGGGTAATATGCCTGAGGTGACACAGTTAATAAGTAGAGTTAAGCAAAATGCCATTTTGCCTTTTGAGATTTACAAAGATTAAATGATAGGTATCAAAATGAAAAATATGCATCCCTTTGACCCAGCACTTTCAGTTCCAAAATTTATCCCAGGGCAATAATTGGGTTAGTGCACAAAGGACTTTTATAAATAATACACTTAGTGCGGTATTATTTATAACATAAGAAACTAGGAACAATATAAATGTTCTTCAACAGAAGATTGGCCAAATATATATAAAGACCTATCCATATAATATAAACTCAAGCAGCTCTTAAAAATAATGATATCGATCAATATGATTTGGCTTAGAAAGTTGTGGCCTAGTTATACTGTTCAGTGGGAGGAAAAAAAAGTCATTCTCAGGTTACAAAATAGCATGCAAATTGTGAGTGTATTTCTGTCAAAAGAATTGTGTTCAGTTAAGCAGAGAAAAATGTTTGAATGTGTTTGCTGTGGTTATTCTTGTGGAAGGGTTAGATTATAGCAGAGCCCATCAGTGTATATTTCTGTATTATTTGATTATTCTTTTGGAATAACTATTTGAAGCAGGAGAAAAAATCAACACATATTGTTACACGCTGAACTGACAAAGCAGAGGCAAAGCAGTAACGCTGCAGGATCACCCCTAGGGCAGGTACACCCAGGCGGCACAGAGGAGAAAGAAATGATCCAAGACTCAGTGAATAGGGTGGGGTTGTGCAGAAAGAAGACCGTGAAAATCAGAAGAAAGGGGGCAGAAGGGAGAAAGGGAGAGGAGAGTAAAGTGGACCAACAGGAAAGTAAAGACAAGTTGAACAGTTGCAACAAAGTCAGTGAAGCCCTCCCTTTAGCAGGAAAGGTTCAACCTGTGGATTTGCGGAGAGGCAGGATAGCGTAGCAAAGGACAGTTAAGATAGTGAAGAGCAGGAGCTCTTGAATGGAGCAGTACTGTTAGTGCTCGCTAAATACCCATGTTTTCCCCAACAGGTCCAATCTGTTTTGCGGTGAGGTTGGGGCCATTTGACTCATTCTTGCCACTGGATTGTGAGAGGAAGGGCTAAGTCCCTTAGGCATTTTAATACCTCCCTCATCACTTTCTTGCCCCCAGGCAGAAGCTGCATGAGGTGTGCTCTATCATGCCAGAACAACAAGAAGTAGTCACCTATGCCCAGGGGCCAGGATGTGATTGACAAATAAATGCTTGTCTTAAGACACTGCGGTGTGGGGTTCTGCCTGTTTTTGCAGCTAGCATTGCTTGCTCTAATATGTTTTGCCATGTATTAGTTGTCCAACTTTAGACAGATTACTTAACTCTCTGAACATCAAGATTTCTCCTGTAAATGGAAATAATCGTGGTACCTATCTCATAGGGTTATTGGAGGATTAAATGGAAAGTGTACAGTGTTAGGCTATTATGGTTATTCTTACATGTGTTGTCTATTATTTTTGTTTTTTGCTGTCATTTACAGGAGGAATTGATAAATTCCCCAAACTGGACAGCACCAAGGTCAGGAAACGTCACTAGGTACCAGTAGGACCAATCGAAGGAGATACTGTGGGGTATATTAACAGAAGTTGTGGAATCCAGATGAGTGAGTGAAGAGGAATAAAGATACAGACCCAACTATTGTGCCAACTCCTTGTCAGGGGAAGCACTGGTTGCTGGAATGAGGTTAAGTTATAGAGAAAAGCTAGTTATCATCAATTGCATATCCATAAAAATGCCTACTAAATTTCCATCATAATGAAATGGGTTATGTTAGTATAATTATTTTCCTGACATCTCATATCTCAGTTTAAGTGGCCATGGAAGGTGCTATCTATGCCTAATCTTACTAATTGGTTGACCACAAGAATACTATATCCAGCAAGGCTTTCATTCAAAATGGAAGGAGAGATAAAGAGCTTCCAAGACAGGCAGGAACTGAAAGAATATGTAACCTCCAAACCAGCTCTGCAAGAAATTTTAAAGGGGACTCTTAAAATTCCCCTTTAAGAAGAAGTTCAGTGGAACAATCCACAAAAACAAGGACAGAATAGATATGTTGACACTAAACTCATATTTATCAATAGTAACTCTGAACGTGAACGGGCTTAATGACCCCATCAAAAGGCACAGGGTTTCAGACTGGATAAAAAAGCAGGACCCATCTATTTGCTGTCTACAAGAGACTCATTTTAGACAGAAGGACACCTACAACCTGAAAATAAAAGGTTGGAGAACCATTTACCATTCAAATGGTCCTCAAAAGAAAGCAGGGGTTGCCATCCTTATATCAGATAAATTAAAATTTACCCCGAAGACTATAGTGAGAGATGAAGAGGGACACTATCTCATACTCAAAGGATCTATCCAACAAGAGGACTTAACAATCCTCAATATATATGCCCCGAATGTGGGAGCTGCCAAATATTTAAACCAATTAATAACCAAACTGAAGAAATACTTTGATAATAATACACTTATACTTGGTGACTTCAATCTAGCTCTCTCTATACTAGATAGGTCTTCTAAGCACAACATATCCAAAGAAACAAGAGCTTTAAATGATACACTGGACCAGATGGATTTCACAGATATCTACAGAACTTTACATCCAAACTCAACTGAATACACATTCTTCTCAAGTGCACATGGAACTTTCTCCAGAATAGACCACATACTGGGTCACAAATCGGGTCTGAACCGATACCAAAAGAGCAGGATAGTCCCCTGTATATTCTCAGACCATAATGCCTTGAAATTAGAACTTAATCACAACAAGAAGTTTGGAAGGACCACAAACACGTGGAGGTTAAGGACCATCCTGCTAAAAGATGAAAAGGTCAACCAGGAAATTAAGGAAGAATTAAAAAGATTCATGGAAACTAATGAGAATGAAGATACAACCGTTCAAAATCTTTGGGATGCAGCAAAAGCAGTCCTGAGGGGGAAATACATCGCAATACAAGCATCCATTAAAAAACTGGAAAGATCTCAAATTCGAAAGCTCACCTTACACATAAAGGAACTAGAGAAAAAGCAACAAATAGACCCCACCCCCAGCAGAAGAAGACAGTTAATTAAAATTCGAGCAGAACTCAGAGATATCGAGACCAAAAGAACTGTGGAACAGATCAACAGAACCAGGAGTTGGTTCTTTGAAAGAATTAATAAGATAGATAAACCATTAGCCAACCTTATTAAAAAGAAGAGAGAGAAGACTCAAATTAATAAAATCATGAATGAGAAAGGAGAGATCACTACCAACACCAAGGAAATACAAACGATTTTAAAAACATATTATGAACAGCTGTACGCCAATAAATTAGGCAATCTAGAAGAAATGGACGCATTCCTGGAAAGCCACAAACTACCAAAACTGGAGCAGGAAGAAATAGAAAACCTGAACAGGCCAATAACCAGGGAGGAAATTGAAGCAGTCATCAAAAACCTCCCAAGACACAAGAGTCCAGGGCCAGATGGCTTCCCAGGGGAATTCTATCAAACGTTTAAAGAAGAAATCATACCTATTCTACTAAAGCTGTTTGGAAAGATAGAAAGAGATGGAGTACTTCCAAATTCGTTCTATGAGGCCAGCATCACCTTAATTCCGAAACCAGACAAAGACCCCACCAAAAAGGAGAATTACACACCAATATCCCTGATGAACATGGATGCAAAAATTCTCAACAAGATACTAGCCATAGGATCCAACAACACATTAAGAAAATTATTCACCATGATCAAGTAGGATTTATCCCTGGGACACAAGGCTGGTTCAACACTCGTAAAACCATCAATGTGATTCATCATATCAGCAAGAGAAAAACCAAGAACGATATGATACTCTCATTAGATGCAGAGAAAGCATTTGACAAAATACAGCATCCATTCCTGATCAAAACTCTTCAGAGTGTTGGGATAGAGGGAACTTTCCTCGACATCTTAAAAGCCATTTACGAAAAGCCCACAGCAAATATCATTCTCAATGGGGAAGCACTGGGAGCCTTTCCCCTAAGATCAGGAACAAGACAGGGATGTCCAGTCTCACCACTGCTGTTCAACATAGTTCTGGAAGTCCTCGCCTCAGCAATCAGACAACAAAAAGACATTAAAGGCATTCAAATTGGCAAAGAAGAAGTCAAACTCTCCCTCTTCGCCGATGACATGATACTCTACATAGAAAACCCAAAAGCCTCCACCCCAAGATTGCTAGAGCTCATACAGCAATTTGGTAGTGTGGCAGGATACAAAATCAATGCCCAGAAATCAATGGCATTTCTATACACTAACAATGAGACTGAAGAAAGAGAAATTAAGGAGTCAATCCCATTTACAATTGCACCCAAAAGCATAAGATACCTAGGAATAAACCTAACCAAAGAGGTGAAGGATCTATACCCTAAAAACTATAGAACACTTCTGAAAGAAATTGAGGAAGACACAAAGAGATGGAAAAATATTCCATGCTCATGGATTGGCAGAATTAATATTGTGAAAATGTCAATGTTACCCAGGGCAATTTACACGTTTAATGCAATCCCTATCAAAATACCATGGACTCTCTTCAGAGAGTTAGAACAAATTATTTTAAGATTTGTGTGGAATCAGAAAGGACCCCGAATAGCCAGGGGAATTTTAAAAAAGAAAACCATATCTGGGGGCATCACAATGCCAGATTTCAGGTTGTACTACAAAGCTGTGGTCATCAAGACAGTGTGGTACTGGCACAAAAACAGACACATAGATCAATGGAACAGAATAGAGAACCCAGAAGTGGACCCTGAAATGTATGGTCATCTAATATTCGATAAAGGAGGAAAGACTATCCATTGGAAGAAAGACAGTCTCTTCAATAAATGGTGCTGGGAAAATTGGACATCCACATGCAGAAGAATGAAACTGGACCACTCTCTTTCACCATACACAAAGATAAACTCAAAATGGATGAGAGATCTAAATGTGAGACAAGAGTCCATCAAAATCCTAGAGGAGAACACAGGCAACACCCTCTTTGAACTCGGCCACAGTAACTTCTTGCAAGATACATCCACGAAGGCAAAAGAAACAAAAGCAAAAATGAACTATTGGGACTTCATCAAGATAAGAAGCTTTTGCACAGCAAAGGATACAGTCAACAAAACTCAAAGACAACCTACAGAATGGGAGAAGATATTTGCAAATGACATATCAGATAAAGGGCTAGTTTCCAAAATCTATAAAGAACTTATTAAACTCATCACCAAAGAAACAAACAATCCAATCATGAAATGGGCAAAAGACATGAAGAGAAATCTCACAGAGGAAGACATGGACATGGTCAACATGCACATGAGAAAATGCTCTGCATCACTTGCCATCAGGGAAATACAAATCAAAACCACAATGAGATACCACCTCACACCAGTGAGAATGGGGAAAATTAACAAGGCAGGAAACGACAAATGTTGGAGAGGATGCGGAGAAATGGGAACCCTCTTACACTGTTGGTGGGAATGTGAACTGGTGCAGCCACTCTGGAAAACTGTGTGGAGGTTCCTCAAAGAGTTAAAAATAGACCTGCCCTACGACCCAGCAATTGCACTGTTGGGGATTTACCCCAAAGATTCAGATGCAATGAAACGTCGGGACACCTGCACCCCGATGTTTCTATCAGCAATGGCCACAATAGCTAAACTGTGGAAGGAGCCTCGGTGTCCATTGAAAGATGAATGGATAAAGAAGATGTGGTTTATGTATACAATGGAATATTCCTCAGCCATTAGAAACGACAAATACCCACCATTTGCTTCAACGTGGATGGAACTGGAGGGTATTATGCTGAGTGAAGTAAGTCAATTGGAGAAGGACAAACAGTGTATGTTCTCATTCATTTGGGGAATATGAATAATAGTGAAAGGGAATATAAAGGAAGGGGAAAAGAAATGTTGGGAAATATCAGGAAGGGAGACAGAACATAAAGACTCCTAAC
Source organism: Vulpes vulpes (assembly GCF_048418805.1). Classification (NCBI taxonomy): domain Eukaryota; kingdom Metazoa; phylum Chordata; class Mammalia; order Carnivora; family Canidae; genus Vulpes; species Vulpes vulpes. Next base: position 2,414,170 of record NW_027325780.1, on the reverse strand, counting down.
TCGGGGAAATGAACTAGGGGTGGTGGAAGGGGAGGAGGGCGGGTGTTGGAGGGGAATGGGTGACGGGCACTGAGGTGGACACTTGGCGGGATGAGCACTGGGTGTTTTTCTGTATGTTGGTAAATTGAACACCAATAAAAATTAATTAAAAAAAAAAAAACTAATTGGTTGACCGTTTCACCCATTTGATCATACTGGGATGGGGACTTGAGCCACCTAATCAGGGATGGGGAGGAGGATGATGGCGTGTGTGGGCCACTGTGTGGCCCTGGGTGGGCTCGGTGATGGTGGTGGTGGTGGGGTGATATATATAAATAATGCATATGATGAATTTGGGGTAACTTGCTAATGCTGTTCTCCCCCACTTCCTCTCCTTCCTTCATTTCCTTTCCTTTTTAATAGTATCACATTTGCATGTCGCACAAGTATAACAGATGTCTTACTGAAGCTTCTTGGAGTGCCATGATGGTATAGTTTTGTTTTGTTTTGTTTTTTTAAATCAAATTGATTTTTAAGAGAACACATTGTCTAAGTTACTCCCAGGCAGTGGTGGCTACAAAATTTCTATAAGGAATGGGTTCAGAGTGGTAACCTGGTTGCCAGAGTGTGTTGGAAGCTGAGTTTTCATAGCACTTTATATGGGACTGAGAAAATGTCAACTTTCTAAATAAAAAAAGGAGAGGGGTTCTTTTTATGGGGAGGGGAAGTTAAGACACCCAACTGCCCTTTACGTGGCCACTGCTTTCAGGCACTTACTATTTTACTCAGTACATTCTTTCAACAAACATTTAATGAGCATCTACTATGTGTTTCAGATACAGAGGTGATAAAGACTGTTCCTGAGGCCATCACGATCCCAGAGAGACTGAGGGTGAGTTGCACAAATCCTGGGTCCTTTACTCAAAAATCAGTGCCAGGTTAGGTTGTTAGGGGATCCCATTTTCTTCTGGCTAAATAAGTAATACGTACAGGCGTCTGCCAGTTACAGCTTACTGAGTTATACTGAAAAGCGATTTGTTCTCAGTAGCGCATGAGAGCATTAGAGCGTTCCCCGACTTTGAGGGTGGTTGTAAAGATTGCAGACAAGTGGGACCCCTGCCGCTTCACAGCTCAGCGTTTGCTGCTAGGACAGGCTCCGCTTCCACGTGCTCCCTCACCCCGGCCCTCTAAGGGAACCAGGCGGTCTCTGGCTCAGTCAGAGCCCAGCCAGCAGGTCTCTGCTGCAACCACTCTCATCTCTTAAAATGATGAACCCTGGACCAGCTCTTTTTATTTGATCATATGAAAGTTGCTGTCGTCACTCGGTCCTGACCAGAATCGAGGCCTTCACCCTTCAAGTGCGTGCCCCAAGCTGCCTCGCCAAGACATTTACTTCCCAGGGCCCGGCATTTGGGGGCGCAGCTGGAGCCCCGCGCAGGGACCGCACAGCGTCCCACCCACGGCGTCTTAGACCCGAGGAGAGGTCGGTGCGCTCGCGGAGGGGGGCCCCGCCTAGCACGTAGGAGCCACATCCCCCAGGCTGCAGGTTCAGCCCACGGTGGGACGACAGGAGGGTCCCAGAGCGAGCAGCACGGGCCAGGTGTGCCCCACGCACTTAGTCCAGCAGGAGTGGCGGCGGGTGGGGCAAAATAGCGCCAGGGCCTCTGACCGCGGGGGGAGCCCCCTGGGATCCCTCCTGCAGCGAGAGGCGAGGACCTCGTTTGCGCTCTCGGCGGCGCCTGAGCGAGCGAGGACCTCAGCGTCGCACCCCTCCCAGCTCCCTCCCAGCTCCCCCTCCTCGCCCCCTCCCCCCCTCCCAGCTCCCCCGCCCCGCCCCCTCCCTGGGGTGAGCACTTTTCGCCCCGCCCCCGACCGAGGCAGCACGTACTCCAGCTGCACGAATACGGGCTCAGGTTGCTCTCGGCCTCCCCCTCGCTGCCCCCCCTCGTCCCCCGTCCCCACGTGACTCCCTGGAATCTGCCGAGGCTCCGAGGCCCGGGGTCTCCTTTCAGACCGAGCCGAGGAGGGGAAGGAGGCGAGAGAGGCAGAGGACGGCGGGCGTGCGCGTGTGTGGTCCGGGGGGCGCTATTTTGTGCGTTTCCAGCCTCCCAAGCTCTTTCCTCCGTGCGTGTGACAGGCTCCTCCTGCGCTCGCGCAGCCACACCTCAAGCCTGCGGACCAGCCCCGGGCCGGTGGAGCCGCAGCGCCCCCCTGCGCCCGCCCCGGCGTCGCCGGCGGAAGCTGTCGGGCCGCGGCTGCGGGGCGCGGGGGCCTGCGGGGCGCGGGGGCCTGAGGTCGGCGGAGCCGGTGGCCCGCCAGGGGTGGCGGCCCCTCTGGGCTCCTGGCGACCCGCGGTGCCGCCGCAGCGCCGGCGGAGCGTGTCCGGCGAACTTTGCGAGGCGGCTCCAGAGCGGCCCGCGCGGGCCCCGCCCCGCCCCGCCCCGCCGGGGGCTGGAGCCGAGGGTCGGCGCGGCCGGCGGCGGGGACTTTCGGGCGAGTGCGCCGCGGGGGAGCGCGCTCCGGCTCGTCCCCCGGCTCGGCCGCCTTGGCGTCCCGCTTCGCGCGGGGTGAGCGCGCTGTCGCTGTCGCCCGCGCGGGTGAGCCGGGGCCCGCCGGCCCGGTGCCCCCGCCGCTCCCCGGAGCCCCCGCCGCCCCCGCCGCCCCCGCCGCTCCCCGGAGCCCCCGCCGCTCCCCGGCGCAGGTGTCGCGGCGCGATGGGCGCCTTCCGAGCGTGGCTCGGGGTGGCCCTGGCGCTGGCGCAGTGGGCAGCGTCGCCCCAGCACCCCGAAGGTGAGCGGCCCCTCCTCGTCGTGGTCTGCGCGCGAGAGATCCGGTGCCGTGGCCGGGGGGAAGTTCTGGGGGTCGGTGGGCGGCTGGGCGCGGGGCCGGGGCTCCCTGGAGGTGCCCCCCGAAGGCTGTGCCTCCGGGCCCCAGGTCCCAAGCTCGTGTCCGCCCCCCCGGCGTCTCCGAGGTCCGGGCCCCTCCTCGCCCCGGCGGGCAGCGACCACGTGCGGCGGGCGCAGAGCCGACGCCGCCGTCCGGGGCAGGAGCACCCCGGCCCCTCCGAGCGGGAGGCCCGGCCGCCCCGGCCCCAGGGAGCCCCCGTGCGGCGCAGGGAAGACTCCGGAACCAGGGGCTGGGGCGCCTGCTGGGCCGAGGCGGTTCGGGCGCCCCGAGAGGAATGTCTCCGGCACGGAGAGGCGCGAGGCTGCCGCCTCCTCGAGGGCCGTGGCTGCCCGGGGTCGGCCCCACCCTCCACCTCGCCCCCCTCCGGGGCCCCAACCTGGGCTGCAGCCGCGAGCGGGGGCGGCGGGGCCGTCGCGGGGATCGCGCCAGCCGCTGGGCTCCGGCATAGCTGGAATCCACGAGGGAACAGCGTCGGGGTCGAGGATGGGGCCGGCTGCGGGCGCCCAGGAGCCGGGAAAGTCCTTTAGCCGAGTGCTCGCGGGGGGGGGGGGGGGGGGGGGGCAGGCCGGGCCCAGCGTCCGCGCTCTCGGCTCCGCTCCCTGCTCCGTCCGCTGTTCCTCGGGCTGCGGGCGGGAGCTCACCTGCCCGGCGGCTCCGAGCGGCGGGGCGGGCGGGCGGGGCGCCCGGGCCCTGCTGCAGGGGTGAGGCGGCGGGACGGCAGGCAGGGGACAAAGCCCTCCCTTGGATCGACCTCCAGCCCCCAGAGCAGCTGCCTCTTCCTTGCTAGCAGTTTCCCCGGACAGTGGCGCGGCCTTGGAGGTCCACGCACGGTACCGGGACCTTCCGTGGGTGCAGGCGCCGCCTGCCTGCCCCCCTCCCGGGGAAGTCTGAAGTCTGTCAAGTACTTGCCCCGGGAAAAGCACGTCTGGGGCCCGTGCAGCCTTCCTCAGATGGGTGATACCCTGTAGAAATAGGTCTGTGTTGTGTGCGTGCGAGTGTGTGCATACTTAAAAAAATAAAACTTACAGTGCTTGATTATAATGATGAATCAGGTAGGAGAGTTAACCCAGGACACCCCAATCTGAATTTGAGACTTAGAAAAACCATGTTTTCATTCGGTGGTGGCCACGCGGGGACGCGTGCTGTCCCTCCCGGATAGCTCACCGGCGGGCAGTTGGAATGATGCAGTTTTTCTGAGCCAAATCCCTTGAAATGACAAAAGCCATGATTACTAGCAGGGTTCGCTCTTAGGAAGACTAGTTGGTACGACGGGCAAAGTTTAAGAACGTCCAAAGTCTTTTGATGGGGAGGAGGAGGGCAGGATGCCAGGGGTGCTATTCCTTCAAAGATTCTTTGGAAACTTTGCTTCTTACTGTTTCACCCCACCTTCAGGGCATTCTAGAATCATTTCACAGATTGGGTTGATAAATGTCTGAGAGTTTCCATCCAAGTCATAATGGTCCTTATCTAATAATGAATGAATGTGGACATTTATTGAGCACAAGCTATTTGGCTTTTACTATGCCAAGCACTTTACATACATTATCTCTTTTAATTAAATTAATTACATGATATCAGGCCCACAGCCAAAAAATCAGCTGTCATCTGATGAGACCTGTGGTTTGGTTCTGTCAGGGTATTCTTTTTCTCTTAAAAATATGAGCATCGAAGTCAAGGATGGAAAGCTTAAGGATCTTACAGATTTCCTCAAGTTTTTATTATTACTTTTAGCAATGATTTTTAAAAATGGAAAAGAAGCGTTTTCATGTGTGCTTCTCACGGCGTGACGTACACTTTGTTACTTTTGCTGACCAAGCTGTGGCAGTTTGTGTTTTCTTAGTGCTCAGAGAGCATCTCACACATACTTCTAAGTATACCAGTTAATAGTTCTACAATCACATTGATAAAGGTGCAGTCTCAGCATTCTTCATGTACCTGCGTGCTCACTGAGGGCTTCTGATGGCTCCTAATTACTCTTACATCTCCACATCACCTCCTAGTACCCGCGAGGTGCTAGGTCAGATGAATGAGTATTGCCTAATTACAGTCTTGAATTAAGCTAACACTGGCCTCTATGAGAAACTTCTGTATGACCCTGAATGAACCACTTAACTTCTCTGGCCTGTGGTTCTGTCATTTACCAAATGCAGAAGTTGCCTGGCTAGGTGATAGCTTTTGCTGGGCAGCCTGGGTGGCTCAGCGGTTTAGCACCTGCCTTTGGCCCAGGTCGTGGTCCTGGAGACCCGGGATTGAGTCCCATATCAGGCTCCCTGCATGGAGCCTGCTTCTTCCTCTGCCTGTGTCTCTGCCTCTCTCTCTGTGTGTGTCTCTTATGAATAAATAAATGAAATTTTAAAAAATATTTTTGCTAATTATCCAGCATGGGAAAAAAAGATCAACATTTGCTGCCTTATTTGTGGTCAGTTGCAGCTTTCTGGTTCTGAATTTTACTGTAGTTATTAAAAGAAAAATGAAGTTTTACAAGCAAATCACTGGTAATGTTATTTTATACTGTTTTATATTGCCAAGCTGGCAACTCACTATGATTTGAGAACTTAATGAAATCAAGAAGTCACAGAGAAACTTCTAGCAAAGATGACTGCTTTCTGAATCAGACAAGCTTTGCCATGACAGTCTCTGGAGAAGCATGTTTTGAATTTTGTTAACCCATGGAAAATCCACTTGATAGAACGTGGTGGCTTGGAGATAGGGGAGGATTATTGAAGTGGAGGTTGAGAGAAGTGAGTTTGAGTCTGTGTCCTGTAACTCCCCATGTGGCTTAGTCAATCCCACAATCTTCCAGACTTTTCCTATAAATGAGTGCCATTAACAGAATACATTGGAAAAGATCATTTGATAGACAATGTGTTTTACTTATGGGTGGATCAGCATATTTGGTTCCACTCTTGGCTGGAGAGTTCCTTCTGTGTCAGATTTAAACTTCAAAACTCAATGTCAATAAAGAGAAGACATTGGCTAGGGAAAATAGCCTATCTCTTCATTCTTTCACTCCATACATCTTTATTGAGAGCTTATGTGTATGGTTATGTCTGGTAGGGGGAATACAAATGTAAAAAAATCATACTACCTGCCCTGAAGAAGTTTGCATACCCAGTAATTGTTAATATCAGTAAAGTAGAAGTAAGGATGTGTGAACATTGGTCCTTGGTGGGTTTCCCAATATTGAATAATTGTACTTTTACATCTTTTGGCTTTTATAACTACCTGCTAGTGAAAATAAAGAGGTTTCCATTTCTGTTCTCCTCTAGGGATTAGATCCTGCATATACATTGTTTACTGAGGGTGTAGCCATCTGTATTCACTGTTATGGACTTAAGTGGCAATTATCACTCAGCTTCACTCAGACACAGGTAGTCATAAATACCCTCTACCGCATGGCTCAAGAGAAGGGAGGAGAATACCACATAGCAAAGTTGGAGTTGTGTGCCAAATCTTACAATAGTTCGAAAAACAGTTGGCCCATTTTCATTTTAATTACTCTATTAATTGATCTGAATGTTGGTTTACAATAATCAGGATATGAGCTGTGCTGTCCGTTCAGAAAACAATTCTATTTTAACTATTCCATAGTGTACAATCCATATGTTGAATTATAGCACAACATAAAGCTTGAACATTTAAATGCTAACTTGTGGCTACTTGTTCCTAATGAGTCATATTTTTGTGGTACCATGCTCTCCAAATCTCTTCATATCTTATGGCCATATAGACTGCTTTGTCTTTGAACTAATGGGTCTGATGTTTTGCAGCTCTTGGATTTAATTTCTCTTATTTACTCAGTTTACCAGGTATGGTACTATAGTGAATAGTTTCTGGATATGAGTACTATATTCCGTTTTGACTTGAGTCTCTAAATTTTCTTTTTTTTAAATTTCTTTTTTAAATTTTTATTTATTTATGATAGTCACACACACAGAGAGAGAGAGAGAGAGAGAGAGAGAGAGGCAGAGACACAGGCAGAGACACAGGCAGAGGGAGAAGCAGGCTCCATGCACCGGGAGCCCGACGTGGGATTCAATCCCGGGTCTCCAGGATCATGCCCTGGGCCAAAGACAGGCGCTAAACTGCTGCGCCACCCAGGGATCCCTTGACTTGAGTCTCTAGCAGATGCTTGGCTTAACCAAGTGTGTATGTGGTGCCACATTCAATGCTGATTTATTTATGTTCTGGTGGGTTTATAACATCTATCTAACTTTCCAGAAATAGGCTTTGATGTGAGTAGTTGGATATTTCTTTCTTTTTTTAAAAGATTTTATTTATTCATGAGATACAGGGGGAGAAAGAGAGAGAGAGAGAGAGAGAGAGAGAGAGAGATACAGGTAGAGGGAGAAGCGGGCTCCATGCAGGGAGTCTGACGTGGGACTTGATCCCGGGTCTCCAGGATCTGTCCCTGGGCTGAAGGCGGCACTAAACTGCTGAGCCACCTGGGCTGCCCAGTAGTTGGATATTTCTTAGGATACTCCATTCCTTTTGGATCTGGCTTTTGGGAGGCAATGCTATGTAAGAGGGTAGTAAAATGATTTGAAGATGGTCTTATTTTAAAGGTTAAATTTTGTTTATTCTAAAGTTTAAATTGTGCTAAATTGTACCTCAGTCATGATCTTTATGTTTATTTTGTAGAAATCAGAAGTAATGAAATAGGTCCATTTGAGTATTTTAGAAATTGAATTTTGTTGATATATATTTATTTGAGCTTTATATGATTATTTTATGTATGTATACATATATCCTATATGATTTTATATGTATATATTTATATATATGCATACATATCTCTCTTATGACATACCATAGACTGAAATACTAAGTCTTTATTTCTTGAAGAGACATAAGTGAGTTAAGAAGAATTTTCTCCCTAGGTTTTATCTCAGGCTATTCTTGTCTAAATGTCAAGGGCACAAAAGTCATTCCAATAAATTTGGGCATAGAGATCTTTGATTCAGACCCCAAATGTAAATAGCTATCTCATCTCTGAAGATTGTTCGTAATTCCATTTTTGGTGGATAAGGCAGACTGGCGCCTTCCTGAAACGTTAATATTTTTGAGACTTCACGAATGATCTGTTGAAGGCCAAGCACTATAGTAAAATGTGTCCTTCCCTCTTTGGACACCGAGTGTAGTCTATTGTCAAGATGTGCTTCTGCCTTGGTGTGTGTATGCTATTCCAGTCTGTTTTGTAGGTTCAGTTTCTGAGAGAGTAGATGTTAGCACACTACCCACATGTTTCTACGTTAAAAAAAAATCTTTGTGCTGTTCAAAGATTGGTTGAGAATTAGAATTGCGATTTTACATTGTTTTCAAATATAACACTTGGAAAGATTTATTTTATGGTATGCTAGTTATTCAGAAAATATAGGTGTCCCATTCACATTTAACCTTCTTTTCCATTTTGAAGCAAATCATCTGTTGTTTTTTATTTGGTGCTTAATGAATGGAAAATATAAAGATGTATCAGTTCACAACCAGCCCATTAGAAAGAAAAATTGAGTGAAAAGAGGGTGAAAAGAGTGTTGGAGTTCAAGAGCTCGGTAGACAAGTTCTTTTCAATAACTACAGTCAGGCAGCCCTGGTGGCCTAGCAGTCTAGCGCTGCCTGGGGTGTGGTTCTGGAGACCCGGGATCGAGTCCCACGTCAGGCTCCCTACATGGAGCTTGCTTCTCCCTCTGCCTGTGTCTCTGCCTCTCTCTCTTTCTGTGTCTGTCATAAATAAATAAAAACATCTTTAAAAAAATAATTAAAAAATAATTTAAAAAATAACTACAGCCTGCACTGCTCTCTGTAAAATGTGATATTCCTAAAGAGGAACATACTGTGTGAAATAGTTAATCACTCAGATACCTAAGTGGATGCCTACTATGTGAAGAGTTAGGGAAGCCAAAGTAGAAGCAGCTCCTCTCCCAAGAGTATGTATATACACTGTAGCAGGGTAGATGCGAGTGGTTCTACAAGAACACAAGAATGAATTCACAAACAGATGATGCAGGCACTGAGTGCTATGAGGGCAAAGAGGAGAGAGCATAATCCTGTGGGCTGGCAAACCTCATGAAGGAGATGGGATCAAATTTAAGGAACTTGAATAGACCCAGTGTGTCTCCTGCAGAAAACCAGAATGAGCGAAGGCATGGAGATACGGGAGTGTTACCACCAGATCCTAAGTTGGCCTCTTGGGTTGGACTGGAGAATTTGTGTAGGCAAAGAGTGGCAGAGAAGCCTGGATAAATAAATTGGGATTCCATTAGGGAGGTGTTGCTGATTTATCATGTAGAAAAATACGCACTGTATACATAACATGCCATTATAAATACATTTATTTTAAAATTCATAAATTTAAATTTATTTATTTAAAATAAATAAGTTTTAATGATGCTTTCCCTCATGTGTATCCAAGAAGTGTTGTTGTGTTGTACAGGGTTATTTCCCCGGGGGCAGAATGCTCACACTTTTAAGATTTTGGAAAAAGCTCAATTTGCTTACTCTGATGCATGTAGATGGAGTTTTAGCCCAAGTCTGCTGGCTATCTTGCATTCCTTTTAATTCTTGTTTTGTTTTTCCCTACAGGTGCTTGTGTCTACCAGGGTTCCTTGTTGGCGGTAGGTCATTCTTCATCTATTTGGTTTAATTCTTTCAAATGTAAAATGCTTGATTGAGGTTGCAGAGTGAGTGAGTGACCCTATCGTTGTAAAATATGTTTATTTTTCCTTCACAGTTTGAGGATTATCCCTCGTCTTGGCACAATCATGTTCAATTACTTTATACCTTTTCCAGAGTGAATTAGTTCCATTTGAATACTTAGGTATTGGAAAAGAAGTTCAAACACCCAACACAATTTGCATTCCATGGTTTCCCTTTGCGTTCTTTCAATCAGAGAGAAAATTAGATCCCATTCTCTTGCCAGATATGAACTAGGGCACACTTTGTTCATTTTCTCATTGCATTTGCTTCTTCCTTTGAACCCCCTCTCCAAAAAGAGGTACACTTATTAAATTGAGTACAATGTGGAGGATTCCAAATAACAAGCAAATTAACTATCTCTGAACTTTTGCCTCGTAGGGTAGAATTGATTTTGAATTTAATGTCATGATGACTTGGGGGAAAAGCTGATGCAAGTCTTATGCATTTCTTTTCATTAATAATGTACTGTGGTGCATAACAGTGTGTTAAAGCCTTATTGAAGACTGTCTACACTCCATCAACTCTAATAAATGGTGGGACAAGTCATTCTTCACCACTTTTTTATTTTGGTTTAATAAATGCTATATTAAAAACAGGACTGAAATGGTTGGAGAGGGTTTGCTCCTTTATATCACAACTTGCTATTGACGTGTGCGATATTAATAAGTCATCTTGGATTATCCTCGTGGTGTTGAAATAGATGAGGAATATCTGAAATATCCAACAGTCTGGATAATGGTAGATGTTCACAGTAATATTCTTGATTCTGAACTTTATGTAATATAGTTACTGCTCTGAAGATTTATGTTTTTTCCCCTTCATATTTTTCTATTAAAGAATCAGGAGAAAGCCAGTTCCTTTTTCTTTCTCATTCTGTGCCCTTCAGAGCCTACTTTTCCTTGTGTTTCTTCTTTAATACATTTTCTGAATCATCTAAAAATTGAAGGGCTTTAAAATACATCACCGGTTTGGGGGAACAGTAGTAGATATTATAGACAAGTCAGCTATCCATGTTAATACAAAGAGAATTGCTTACTGTATACAGTGCTTCATAATTTAAAAATATTTTTTCATAGCTATTGATCTATTTGATACAATACACTAGTGAAATAAGCAGATCAGGTATTATTTTATACTCTCCTTTCTCCCTCTCTTTAATGAAGAACCAAAGATGTGACAGATTTTAAGAGATTTGCTAAAGGTAAATTGACCATTAAGAGATTGAACAGAATAAGCCTACCTGTCTTCCTTCTGTTGTTCCCCCTGGATCTGAAGGAAAGGGGCTAGCCTATCTTCTATATTTGATGTTGCTCTGTGTTATTGTGCTTCCGAATATGAAAGCATCAATTACTTGGAGAGGGCAGTGCCATCAAGTTCAAGGAGAGACTGTCTTGTCAATTTGAACCTAACAGGTGATCGTGCTATCTTGGATTCCATGCTCTGGCTCCTTCCAGGACTATGGCTGCTAAGGTCTAGTAGGCTGTGCTGTGGTGCACCAGCACACTCCTGTTTCCCACCATTTGGCTTCTTTGCTTACCAAGATTCAGTTCTGTGTGTTCTTAAACCTCCCCAAGCCTGATGTATTTATTATTGTAGGTATGTAATTCAGTTAGAAAGACAATACGTCTATTACAATGATAACGGTTCTTATTTAACAAATGTTTATGCAGTAGCAACTGTGGCCAAGTGTGGAATTCTCCACGCCATGCATCAGTGAACAAATACACAAAATCCTCGCTTTTGTGAAGCTTGAGTTCTAATGAGTAATATATATATATATATATAGAAGTCAGATAAGTGCAACAGAGGAAAACAATAGGGGAGTAGGGAGATGGAAGATACTGAATAGAAGATGAGGGTGGCTACCACAAATAGGGTGATAGGGACGGCCTCCTTGAGAAAGGGACATTTGAGCAGCGACCTGCAGACAGCCATTATAAAGAGCTAGTCTCCCTGGATATCCAGGGAAATAGAATTCCAGAGAAGGGGAGAGCAGTGGTCAAGTCTGAAGCAGGCTTGCTTAGCCATTTGAAGAAGTGTGTGGTGGTCAGAGCGGCTGGAGTTCATGACCAGGGGCAGGATGAGGTCAGAGAGGTGGGCCAGAGCCTTGTATAGGCTTTAGCTTGTCCTCTCGGTAAGGTGGAGAGCCACTGGAGGAGCTGCAGCAGAGGAGTGACAAAATCTGACTTATAGTTTAATTAAACTGCTGGAATGTGAATGTGAAAAGAAATCATGTTCTTGTTTCTAAGGAAACTATGGCGAATACTTTAAAAAGACCCCGTAGAGGTGAGTCACTAAAAATTTGCTGTCAAATTAAGTATAGGAGAAACAACTATAAAAGATTGGGGAAAAACACAAAATTCCAGAGAGATTCTGCATTCAGATTTATTTGCAACCATTTTAAGTTTTTTTTCCATTTTAAGGGACTTCAAACTGGAAATAGTAGATGATGTATTGTGGGCATAGTTAATTGTCTGCATAATTAATTGCTGTTCTCTCTCCACCTGATCTGGTCTTGGAGAAAGGCATTGCCCCTACATCAGTGAAATTGAATGAATGTGCATTTTTGTATTTTGAATTAAAATAAAGAGCTTAAGAACATTTATATACTGTTCTGGGATTTTCTGACTAAAGAGCTCTTTAGGTGAGAGGGATTCTATGGTTAAGAGGTTTCACAGCTGGGAGCTGGCTCTGAGGATGGTGGTGTGATGTCCCTGTACTAAACCCTGTACTACTCTCACACATTTTAGAGCTAGGAGTGACTTCAGAGATCATGTAGTTCGAATTCTCCATATTATAGGTGAGAAAACTAGGGCAAGGGTTATGAAGTTCTTGAACTTAATCCATTTCTCTGGTGAGTAACCAGAAAAGGAGAGTGGGTCTGGATGAAAACAGCAAAGCAACAGCTTTACCCAGAAGAATTCCACAAAATGTATCTAGCAGATGAGATCACAGATCTCGGTACTGGTTGCAGATTGCTAACTCTCCTCCTGCCTTGTGAGGATTTCTCCCACTGACACCTCTCCAGTCTTATCCCTTGTTGCCTGGGAAGCTGTCAGATATAGTGGAGGATCCATGATGCTTGTTCACTTGACAGACTTCGTTTTGATTCTTCCTCCTCCACTACAAACCAGCTCTGTGACCTAGAGCAAGTTACGTACATCTTCTTGAATCTCTATCAGTGCCTGTGTGGAATGGGGATAAAAGCCTCTCCTGAGGGGTTTACATACAGTAAAGCCGATAACGTGGCGAGGATACTCAGGTGCAGTGCCAGGCATGTGCTTTTCTGCTACAACAAAATTTCTCTTTACCAACAAAGAAGGACAAGAGGAAGGGAACAGTTACTAAGCACCTATGTATTTCATACTGTCAACAATCCCAGGAAATAGGTGTTGTCTTTACAGATAAGGAAACTGAGGCTCAAGAAGTCTAAGTCACTTGTCCAGAAATTATATAGGTGGTCACTGCTAGAGCATTCAAACCTGGTTCTGACTCTAGAGCTGTTTCACTGAGCAGCTTGTTTCTCTCAGCCAAGCCAGTCTGCCTGTTGTCTCTGAACACAACTGGCTTAGTTCACCTTTAGTTCTATATGCCCATCCCCTCTCTGCTGCAGTTGTCTCTGCCAGTCTCCATCCTGACCTCCACAAAAGCCAGCTGTCCCTGGGTAACCCCTACCCATTTAACTGAATCTCTCCTACAGTAGTGTGTACTAGATCCACCACATGATGCAAGAAATGTTTGGAGGGGGTCATGGTCATTCCATCTTAAATAAACACACACACATACGCACACATACACACACAGGAAGGTCCTATACCTTGAGAAACACTATACTATTTTGGGGTGTGTTTCTTACCGCACAATACCCCTGGACCCACAGAACTTTCCCTAAAGTCAGCCCTTGTGAAAGAAAGAACATGACTGCCGTGTTAAATCAGGAATCTATCAGGAGGAAGCCACCTGGTCTTATGTTTAACTGTGACAGGGGCATTGAGTGTGAGCAGAAAAATAAAATTTTTATTTCAATATTTTTACTTCTGTTCTTTTCCAGCTATATTGAGTAAAAAGAATTTAACTTTCTTTTGGCATCACCACAGGTAAACAATTCTGCTATATCAGGTTTTCCCTAGGGATGGAGAGTTGTACTCTTGACCTCAGTTTTTTGACCTCAGTTTTTACATCTGTAAAATGGAGATTAACTATTTACTTCACAGCCTTATTGTAAAAGTTAAAGGAGATCACCATGAAGCGCTTAGCTCTGTGCTTGTGACTTACAACACTCAGTGAAGGTTAGCTGCTATATTTGTTGCCAAAAGCATTTGTGATTGGAAGAGTGGCACAAAGCTGTTCTTCTTCCCTTGATCAAAAGCGTTAAGTGTTGAAATTTTCCTGCTTGGAATACTTTTGCTCACAAATGCTTGACAAAGTAAATTATGTGACACTAAATTTCGACACATTCGAAAGAAAAAAAATTCAGGGATAATTAAAAATGTAGAGTGTTTACTTCACAGCTATTTGGTGTGACACAATAGAAAGATCTAGGCTTCGGAGTTTGAAACCTACTACTGCCACATACCTGCTGTGTGGCCCCAAGTATGATATTTTTTACAGCTGAGACTCAGTTTCATCCTCTACATAATGAGGATTGTAGTCCTCCCAGGGTTGATGTGAGAATTAACCGAACACATGCTTGGGAAAGAACCCAGAACTGTGGTTGGTAAGAAACTGGTGCATACAGTATCTAGGTGGCAAAAAATGTCGGAGTGGAAATGACTGAGTGATAGAGGCCAGGGTGTCTTGTTTTGGGTCCTGGCTCTGTAATTACTAGCTATGTAGCATTGAGTGAGTCACTTGAATGAAATGGGCTCTGTTTCTAAATTTATAAAATGAGAACGTTTGATCCTCTCCAAGATTCCTTAGCTCAGTGCTATTCAATACAAGTTTCCTTGTGGATGGCTATGTTCCATGGATACACTGTCCAATATGGCAGCCATGAACCACATGTGGTTATGGAGTGCTTGAAATGTGGCTGGTGACCCCAGGGGACTAAGTTTTAAATTTTTCTTAAGGTAAATTAATTAAAAAAATATAGATCGCCTCATACGGCTTGTGGCTACTCTACTCTACCATGCAGCTTTAGAGCCTTACAGTTCTTAACATCTGTAGCACTTAAGCTTGAATTATAGTCCCACGTGTGGTTCTCACCCCAGGTGAAGCCTCCCTGTAGTGTTGTTAGTTGTGGAGAGGGTCACAAGAAATTTGTTACCATATCTGAGGTTGTTCTTTGTTTATGTAATTTGAGCAGTTTTAAGTCATCTTATTGAGATCACTACTCTCCCCATTTTGCTTGATATGCTTTCTGGAATGAAAGGAGCAGAGATACAGCTGAGCCCTTGCCTGCAATCTGTCTTTACATATTCCATTAAAAATCTGTTTTCAGCTTTGTTGAGGTATAATTGGCCCATGAAAATTGTATGTGTTTTAGATGTACTACTTAATGATATAGATAGATCGATAGATAGATCGATCGATAGATACAGACATATATATATTGTGAAAAAATCACCACAATCATGTTAATTAACTTATCTGTCACCTCACTTAGTTACCATTTTTTTTTTACTTTCTTGGTGGTGGTGAGAACACTTATTATCTACCTCCTGGCATGAGCACTGGGTGTTATATACAACTGATCAATCACTAAATTCTACACCTGAAACCAGTACTACACAATATGTTAAATAATTGGAATTTAAATAAAAACTTGAAACTGATATATATATCTCCATCCTCTAAGCAAATTTCAAGTATATCATACAGTATTACTCACTGTTGTCACATTGTTGTGCATTAGATCTGCAGAATTTGTTAATCTTGCTTAACTTGCTAATTGCCCCAGCCCATGGGCACCACCATTTTCCCCTCTACTCTGTGAGTATGACCATTTTAGATTCCTCATATAAGGGAGATTGTGCAATATTTGTCTTTCTGCATCTGACTTAACTTCACTTAGCATAACGTTCTCCAGGTCCACCCATGGCGTTGCAAATAGCAGGATTTCCTACTAATTTAAAGCTAAACAATATTTTACTGGATACGTATACCACCTTTTCTTTACCCATTTACCAGTTGATGGATATTTAGGTTGTTTCTATATGTTGGCCGTTATGAATAATGCTGAAATAAACATAGAGGTGAAGATATCTCTTCAAGATCCTGATTTCATTTCCTTGGCTATATATCCAGAAGTAGCATTGCTGGACCATCAGGTAGCTCTATTTTAAATTTTTTTCAGGAAGCTCCATTCTGTTTTCTGTAATGGTTGTACCAATTTGTATTCTCACCAACGGTGTACAAGGATTCCCTTTTTCTTTTTTTTAAATATTTTATTTATTTATTTATTCATATTTATTTATTTATGAGAGACAGAGAGAGAGAGAGACAGAGACACAGGCAGAGGGAGAAGCAGGCTCCATGCAGGAAGCCCGATGTGGGACTCGATCCTGGGACTCCAGCATCGCTCCCTGAGTCAAAGGCAATCATTCAACCACTGAGCCTCCCAGGCACCCTAAGGATTCCCTTTTTCCCACGTACTTGTCAACACCTGTAATCTTTTGTCTTTTTGATAATAACTATCTTAACAGATACGAGATAATGGGATAATATCTCATTGAGGTTTTTAATTTGTATCCAGTAAAATTTTTACAAAATATTTTTGGTGTTTTGTCAAAGTCTGATCTACTTGGAGTGTTATCCACTGTTTATACAATGGCAGAGAAACATTGAGAACTTTGGGTCTAATA
Organism: Vulpes vulpes; assembly: GCF_048418805.1. NCBI lineage: Eukaryota > Metazoa > Chordata > Mammalia > Carnivora > Canidae > Vulpes > Vulpes vulpes. The sequence goes on along the minus strand of NW_027325780.1, from coordinate 2,397,788 downwards.
TGTAGGCCTTGTTTATTAAGGCTAAGAAGTAAGAAAGATAAAGGAAGACAATTCGAGCTCTTTAGTGCTAGTCACCCTTTTAAAAGATGAGTGTGCTATATAGCATTACTTTCTTTTATTTGAAACTATAACATGAGAGATGGTCCCATAGAAATGAAAATGTCTCAGACTTGCATTTGTGCTGGTTATTTATCAACATGCTTAAGAGATTTTATGTTGAAGAAAAATGAAAATTTGGAAGCTTACCCTATTGAGTGCTCAGAGTCCCCCTAAACTTTTAGTGAATCTCAGCCAGTGGCTACTATTAGACACTCTGAACTTTGTAGCAGTCAGGGGGAATACTTGGCATCCTGTGGATATACTCAGAGGGGAAGTAATAAAAGCAGCCATTCCTTAATTTCCCTTAAGAGTACTACTGGGTATTGTAGGATATTGTTGTTTTTTGTTATAGCTTAACAAGAATTCAGCATTTTTAAGTGCCTCTAGTCCATCTTCATTTATTATTATTTTTTTAAAGATATATATATAGAGGGGGGGGGCAGAGACACAGGAGGAGGGAGAAGCAGGCTCCATGCCGGGAGCCTGATGCAGGACTCGATCCTGGGACTAAGGCAGGTGCCAAACCGCTGAGCCACCCAGGGATGCCCATCTTCATTTATTTTAAAATACTGAGCAATATGGTTTTTTTTATAATACATTTATTTTTTATTGGTGTTCAATTTACCAACATACAGAATAACACCCAGTGCTCATCCCGTCAAGTGCCCCCCTCAGTGCCCGTCACCCAGTAACCCCCACCCCCTGCCCTCCTCCCCTTCCACCACCCCTAGTTAGTTTCCCAGAGTTAGGAGTCTTTATGTTCTGTCTCCCTTTCTGATATTTCCCACACATTTCTTCTCCCTTCCCTTATATTCCCTTTCACTATTATCTATATTCCCCAAATGAATGAGAACATACACTGTTTGTCCTTCTCCGATTGACTTACTTCACTCAGCTTAACACCCTCCAGTTCCATCCACGTTGAAGCAAATGGTGGGTATTTGTCGTTTCTAATGGCTGAGGAATATTCCATTGTATACAGAGACCACATCTTCTTTATCCATTCATCTTTCGATGGACACCGAGGCTCCTTCCACAGTTTGGCTATTGTGGACATTGCTGCTAGAAACATCGGGGTGCAGGTGTCTTGGCGTTTCATTGCATCTGAATCTTTGGGGTGAGCAATATGTTTTTAAGCGAGAAAGCTACTCTTGTTAAAATGTACTTATTCTGGGATAAAAGCTTAATTTTTTTTTTGCAGAAAACCGGTAGCACATCATCACTGTGCTGGGCGCTGCGATAAATTTCCTTTAACTGAAGGTATTCAAGACCAGACAGTCAGCATCAGAAATGAGAGTGTTGGCTGGGTCTAGATGACTGCCAATTTGGGGTCTTGCTTAGATGGATTGAAGGTGAGAGTTATGCATTTCTGCTTAAAGAAGTTCTTAGGGTGAGGAAACCAGACTCCAGTGTCCAGTGAAGGCTTTCTTACTGTGCATTTCTTTAGGATAGGGAGGGATTGTGTACCTTTTGGTCCCAGGTGGTGAGCATTGGGCTCTAGGTGCTTCGGATGATTCTTTTGCCTTGCTGGGTTTTTATAAACTGTCCCTTGTAATCAGATGTGCTAGTTTCCTATTTGGAAATTGATTTCTTCTTAAAATATTGTGTGAGAGGAATAATATGAGAGGCTTTGTACTTTTATTGGTGAATAATCCATATGCATTTTCAGCCTTATTCATATTCTTGTGGTAGGAACAGATGTTTTAAATTAACCAACACATTTCCTATGCTTTGTTTTGAATTTAGAAGACACAGCTGAATTTAGCAGCCATATTAATTTGTTCAAACTATGCTATATGTGATTATATATCTCAATTTTCTGGTTGGATCATACACTCACCCCACCTTTTATTTTTTAAGTTTTTACCATTTCTGTTCTAAATTTTTTATTTAAAGATTTTATTTATTTATTCATGAGAGGCACAGAGAGAAAGAGGCAGAGACACAGGCAGAGGGAGGAGCAGGCTCCACGGAGGGAGCCTGACGTGGGACTTGATCCGGGTCTCTAGGATCACACCCTGGGCTGAAGGCGGCACTAAGCTGCTGGGCCACTGGGGCTGCCCATTTCTGTTCTAAATTGCCTGATGACCTAATACCTCATTTTGTTTTTCTTTCTCCATTTGTCTTTTTATACGTACCAAATATATACATATACGTGTTTATTTTATACACAGTACATTTATGTATGCATATATACATATCCTCTAGGAAAGAACTATCACTCATGATACCTTATGGTATTATCTTGTCATAATTTGCTTACTTTTTAGAGCCCTCTGCTTACTAAGGGAAAAGAATGTATATAAATATCAAATGACAATTATGAGTTAAGCCAGCTTATGTTTTTTGGTATTTGAATGGCAAATGTCTAAAGAAAAATTGGCTTTAAAAATTTTGTATGGGATCCCTGGGTGACTTAGCGGTTTAGCCCTTGTCTTCGGCCCAGGGCGTGATCCTGGGGTCCTGGGATCAAGTCCCGCATTGGGCTCCCTGCGTTGGAGCCTGCTTCTTCCTCTGCCTGTGTCTCTGTCTCTCTCTGTGTCTCTCATGAATAAATAAATAAAATCTTAAAAAAAAATAAAAATTTCATATAAAAAATAAAAATAAAAATTTTGTATGGATGGCATTTTGCTTCTGTGAGAGGAAAGGACACTTAGATATAAAAATGGTACAAGATAATTTTGTTAAAAATTATGTAAAATAAGTGCACTGCCTCTGGTATGCCAGCTAAGTTCTTTTTTAGCAATGATTTCTTAGGCTCCCAGAGTTTATAAACTAAATGAAAGGAAGGAGGAAAGGGAAAAGCTTTCACAGTAAGAATGTTTATTGTTATACCCAGGAGACCCTTGAGTTTGGGCCATGACCTGTGAGTTCTTTCCTGACAGCTCCCAAGATTGGTTATTTATTAAATTTATGTCATTCCTTTCTTCCAAAGGGAAATTGAATGGTGGGGGAGCAGTTAGGGGAAAAAGTTGTCTGCATTGGAGAGCAGATTTTGTAGTTCTTTATACCTCACATTCCTGAAATGGTTTTGTAATAGTGAACAAGAGAGAATTATTAATAGAAATAGATAGTTATTCTTTGGTGATCTTACTATGCCGAGTTTCCCTGTAATCCAGAGGGAACTTGGTCTAAGAGATGAAAGAACAGAAATAGAAGGAATCCTAACCTGCAATTAAGGAAGAGAAGAAATTTCTTTCTCTCATATTTGTCATCAGTATATATAATAGGAGTGATCCAACTGGATTCCAGATATTGATCAACTTCCATGTGTACAAGACCTGAGTTATGTCCCTAGGGCCTGTAGTAGCAGACTCTAGGTTGCCTGCTCACTAGCTCTTTTTCTCCTCTTCTCTATTGGCAATCCTTTTTTTTCCCCCAGTCCCCACCCCTTCCCCACAAGACTTGTGTAAATCCTTACAACTGTAAGCAACTTAGGAAGTATATATTCCCCTGCCAGCAGGAGTGAGTTTATGGCCTAATTGTGGCCAATATGCATGGAAGTCTGCTAAGTTTTTGGTGCTTGAAAGAACCTCATAGGTAGCACTTCTCTCCTCCCCAGTTCTGAACTAGTTGAGAAATAAAGAATAAATTTAGACCTGAAAACATCACCTTTTTATTTTTTAATCAGTGAAGCTAGGGTGGCAGATATATCTTTGATTTTTTTTCTTAAATGGGCTCACTGATTCTGAACCCCCAGATTCCAGTAGACTTATGCATTCAGAACTTTACTGAAGCAGTTTTCCCATATAGGAAGGCTGCTCAGTAAGAATTCCTGTTGGGAGAAGCAGAGGAAAACTTAAGTTTTTGGATGAAAGTTTTGCTCTCTAGAAGAGGAAGAGAGACAAAACTGAGTTAAGCCTGTACTCTTTTAAACTTACCAGTTAGATAAATCATACCACCTTCCCAAGCATAAGAAAGCACTAGAGTTGTATGTTGATACCCCTACACAGGAAGGAACCCTCAGGAGAAAGACTTCTCCATTAATGGGAGACTTTAAAACTTAGTCTTTGAACATTGGCTGGTGAGTATGCAGTCTCTGGAGCCACTGCAACTATTAGGCTGCTCAGCCAACACACGCAGGTGGATGGCAGAGAAAGGCGGAAAGAGTTTGGTTTCTTTCTTTTTTTTTTTTAAATATTTTATTTATTTATTCATGAGAGACACACAGAGAGAGAGAGAGAGAGAGGCAGAGGCTCAGGCAGAGAGAGAGAGAGAGAGAGAGAGAGAGAGAGAGGCAGAAGCTCAGGCAGAGGGAGAAGCAGGTTCTATGCAGAGAGCCCGATGCAGAACTCGATCCCAGGTCTCTAGGATCACGCCCTGGGCTGAAGGTGGCGCTAAACCACTGAGCCACCCGGTCTGCCCAGAGTTTGGTTTCTTGAGGAGTTGGGTTGTGGATCTGCCAATGTAACCAGCACAGGAACTGACTTTCCTGGGGGATTGTTATATGAGTCTAGAAATTCTCTAATTGTTTAAACCAGAATAAATAGGATTTTCATTACTGTTGCCCAAATCATTCTTTCCCACACCCTGCCATCAAATAGTGAACTCAGGTCATAGCACTTTGGGTTAAGTAGTTGGTAAAGGGGCCAGCCACATGGTAAGGGGATGGGTTCTAGATTCAGAGTTCTGAGTTTCAGTCTGAGCTCTTCACTGCTGTTTGACCCTGGACGAGCTACTCACCTCATCAGTAAAATGGGGGTAATAGTTTTGTGTATGTAAATAGAGCTGCTGCAAAGTTAAATGGGATAATATGTGAAAGTACCTGGGACATAGTAAGTAATAAGTATGTGTTAGCTGTTGAGAGAATATTGTTATTCCTGGTGTAAACCACTTTTGATCTGGGCCTTAAAATGTGGGTCAGTTTAGAACAGGAAGACATGAGGGAAAAGCTCTTAAGATAGAGGATCAGTATGAGGAAAAACATGAGTGGCAAAGGTAGTCCGTTTGACTGACATGTGAGAAGTGTGGGATGAAAAAGAGAAAATAGAGGCAGACACACTGGCAAACGGAGGAGGCTCTCTGTGGGGAGCCAGAAGCAGGACTCGATCCCAGGACCCAGAGATTAAGTCCTGAGCTGAAGGCAGATGCTCAACCACTGAGCCACCCAGGTGTCCCCAGAGGAAGGCCTTTTAAACTCCAGATCAAGTAGGGCCCTGGAATAAGGCATTTGGATTACATTCTGTAGGCAGTTGGGGACGCTTTGAAATGGAAATCATTTGCCCTTAAATTCTAACTCTTACTACAATCTGATCAGTGTGTTGTTGGAAGTGCTTTCCTCTCCTGTGTTCCTCCCTCTTCTCATTTTCACCAGGGTCCTCATATTGTTGCTGTAGAGCTTTGGAGAGGGCTTGAGGGGTTCCATGTAACTAATCATCATTGCTGAAAAGGAAAGATCAGTCTGCAGACATATTCGAACAGTGAGGCAGTACTGTTAGGTTCATCATTAGTTCAGCAGAAATGGCTTCATCTGGCATTATGTCAAGTGGAACTCCCTATTAATAGGCATTGATCCACTCCTTTAGTATCAGTGTTCATAATGATGCCCCCTGAGGTGGTGGTATAATTGTTTCCCTTCCCCTTTAACCTAATTGGCATTTCTCATTTCTTCTTCATAATTTGTAAAGATTATGTTCTGGATAGTATTAGGATAAAGTATTTTATTGAATTAAATTTTTTTTTTGGATTAAATTTTTTTTTAAATGGAAACCTGGTTATTTGATATATCCTACCCCAGATTTTGAAGAGTATAGTTTTTCTCTCATGCTGGACAACAGAAGCTTATTATCTTTTTTGTTTGCTTTTAGAATTTTATCAGATTTATCAATTTTACATTTAAAATGTGTTTTTAAATATGATATTGTGTATCAGCTATACTTGAATAATAAAAATAAAAAGATTTTTTTAAAAATGTGTTTTTTAGAAGAAAGATCAAGTATGGGAAGATACTTTAAGGAATAGAAGGACCTCTTGAAAAACATGAACTGCCAGAAAAGATTCTTAATAGTTTGAGGATTTAGGAGGAGAAGAGAGGAAGATTTTATGGAAATAAGATAATTCAAGCGCATATAAAAGGAGACAAACTCATGTTAATGGTTGCTTTGGTTACCACATTAGTAGAATGGGTGAAGGTGTTGAAGAAAAAAAGTCTTTTTATATTTCTTACTCTGTTTCACTGATGACTTGGAGGAAAAACCTCAGTAATAACAGGAGATAAATATATAGCGTAATAAAAGAAATACTGTGAGCATCAAGGCATGTGTATTCCTGTGATATGGTTTTATACAAACTTATTAAGGTTAAGGATACTTACTCAGCAAGGGAGATAGTATCTTTAAAACTAAGAATTCTATTTTTTTGGGGAAGGTACTAGAAATAAATTATTGAGTTAGGAAGAAAACCATTAAAAAAAACCCCATCAATAGTTTTTTTTTTTTTGAAGTGTTTTTTTTTTTTTTTGATTTTTTTTTTTGAAGTGTTTTTTGAAAACCACAGTACATACCCCAGAATATCATTCCAACTTTTGAGAGTGATAGCTTTCTTTTTTGATTTTTTTCTAAGGGAAAAATGGCCATAACACCATTATATTAATATGATTAATTATATGGAAAGTATTATTATATTAAAAGTATTATAAATTTGTTCTAAAATAAAATAAACCATACAAACATAAAATATCAAAGGAAAGAAGAAGCCACGGACAATATCCTGTGAGAGGCTTTCCAGTTACATTCCCACTGCACCTGATATTTGTACCTCCACCGCCTTATGTCAGTGGACTGTACTTGATTATTTGCACACCTGCTCCCACTAAGGACATAGATTGTATTGTAGTATAGTCATTTTTATATCTGTGTAGAGGACATTGTCAGGTATTCAATGAATGAATGAGTGAATGAACAAATACATAAATAATTATCCTTATTTATATACTCCCTTCCTGGACTGAGTAGTTCTGCCCTGTGGAAGTTTCTTTACAGAATCATACAAATGTTTTACCCAAAAGAAGGGTAAATTGGTTCCCCTTGTACATGTAGTTCCTTTAAAGTTAATGAAAGACACTCGTACTTTAGCATTACAGAGGAGAAAATAATTGTACTCATGATCTGTTAAACAGATGTAAAGAGATATTTTGATGCTTTCTACTTTGTGCTAAAGTGTCCAGAAATAATTTTAACAGGTATATCTTAAAAAAAGTTTCAGATCACAAAAGGCCAAGAAATATATTTTTTAAAGATTTATTTATTTGAGAAAGAGAGAGAAAGCATGCACTCATGCGGGGGTGGGGCAAAGGGAGAGGGAGAGAATTTTTTTTTTTCTAAAGATTTTATTTATTTATTCATGAGAGACACAGCAAGAGAGAGGTAGAGACACAGGCAGAGATAAGCAGGCCCCATGCAGGGAGCCTGATGTGGGACTCGATCCTGGGACTCCAGGATCACGCTCTGGGCTGAAGGCAGGTGCTCAACTGCTGAGCCATCCAGGCATCCCGAGAGAGAGAATCTTTTTTTTTTTTTTTAAATTAATTTTTATTGGTGTTCAATTTACCAACATACAGAAAAACACCCAGTGCTCATCCCGTCAAGTGTCCACCTCAGTGCCCGTCACCCATTCCCCTCCAACACCCGCCCTCCTCCCCTTCCACCACCCCTAGTTCGTTTCCCCGAGTTAGGAGTCTTTATGTTCTGTCTCCCTTCCTGATATTTCCCAACATTTCTTTTCCCTTCCTTTATATTCCCTTTCGCTATTATTCATATTCCCCAAATGAATGAGAACATACAGTTTGTCCTTCTCCGATTGACTTATTTCACTCAGCATAATACCCTCCAGTTCCATCCACGTTGAAGCAAATGGTGGGTATTTGTCGTTTCTAATTGCTGAGTAATATTCCATTGTATACATAGACCACATCTTCTTTATCCATTCATCTTTCGATGGACACCGAGGCTCCTTCCACAGTTTGGCTATTGTGGCCATTGCTGCTAGAAACATCGGGGTGCAGGTGTCCCGACGTTTCATTGCATCTGAATCTTTGGGGTAAATCCCCAACAGTGCAATTGCTGGGTCGTAGGGCAGGTCTATTTTTAACTCTTTGAGGAACCTCCACACAGTTTTCCAGAGTGGCTGCACCAGTTCACATTCCCACCAACAGTGTAAGAGGGTTCCCTTTTCTCCGCATCCTCTCCAACATTTGTTGTTTCCTGCCTTGTTAATTTTCCCCATTCTCACTGGTGTGAGGTGGTATCTCATTGTGGTTTTGATTTGTATTTCCCTGATGGCAAGTGATGCAGAGCATTTTCTCATGTGCATGTTGGCCATGTCCATGTCTTCCTCTGTGAGATTTCTCTTCATGTCTTTTGCCCATTTCATGATTGGATTGTTTGTTTCTTTGGTGTTGAGTTTAATAAGTTCTTTATAGATTTTGGAAACTAGCCCTTTATCTGATATGTCGTTTGCAAATATCTTCTCCCATTCTGTAGGTTGTCTTCTAGTTTTCTTGACTGTATCCTTTGCTGTGCAAAAGCTTCTTATCTTGATGAAGTCCCAATAGTTCATTTTTGCTTTTGTTTCTTTTGCCTTTGTGGATGTATCTTGCAAGAAGTTACTGTGGCCGAGTTCAAAGAGGGTGTTGCCTGTGTTCTCCTCTAGGATTTTGATGGATTCTTGTCTCACATTTAGATCTCTCATCCATTTTGAGTTTATCTTTGTGTATGGTGAAAGAGAGTGGTCCAGTTTCATTCTTCTGCATGTGGATGTCCAATTTTCCCAGCACCATTTATTGAAGAGACTGTCTTTCTTCCAATGGATAGTCTTTCCTCCTTTATCGAATATTAGATGACCGTACATTTCAGGGTCCACTTCTGGGTTCTCTATTCTGTTCCATTGATCTATGTGTCTGTTTTTGTGCCAGTACCACACTGTCTTGATGACCACAGCTTTGTAGTACAACCTGAAATCTGGCATTGTGATGCCCCCAGATATGGTTTTCTTTTTTAAAAAGAAGGGGTCTTTTCTGATTCCACACAAATCTTAAAATAATTTGTTCTAATTCTCTGAAGAAAGTCCATGGTATTTTGATAGGGATTGCATTAAACGTGTAAATTGCCCTGGGTAACATTGACATTTTCACAATATTAATTCTGCCAATCCATGAGCATGGAATATTTTTCCATCTCTTTGTGTCTTCCTCAATTTCTTTCAGAAGTGTTCTATAGTTTTTAGGGTATAGATCCTTCACCTCTTTGGTTAGGTTTATTCCTAGGTATCTTATGCTTTTGGGTGCAATTGTAAATGGGATTGACTCCTTAATTCTCTTTCTTCAGTCTCATTGTTAGTGTATAGAAATGCCATTGATTTCTGGGCATTGATTTTGTATCCTGCCACGCTACCAAATTGCTGTATGAGTTCTAGCAATCTTGGGGTGGAGGCTTTTGGGTTTTGCTGTTCGGAAAGATAGAAAGAGATGGAGTGCTTCCAAGTTCGTTCTATGAGGCCAGCATCACCTTAATTCCGAAACCAGACAAAGACCCCACCAAAAAGGAGAATTACAGACCAATATCCCTGATGAACATGGATGCAAAAATTCTCAACAAGATACTAGCCAATAGGATCCAACAACACATTAAGAAAATTATTCACCATGACCAAGTAGGATTTATCTCCGGGACACAAGGCTGGTTCAACACTTGTAAAACCATCAATGTGATTCATCATATCAGCAAGAGAAAAACCAAGAACGATATGATCCTCTCATTGGATGCAGAGAAAGCATTTGACAAAATACAGCACCCATTCCTGATCAAAACCCTTCAGAGTGTTGGGATAGAGGGAACTTTCCTCGACATCTTAAAAGCCATTTACGAAAAGCCCACAGCAAATATCATTCTCAATGGGGAAGCACTGGGAGCCTTTCCCCTAAGATCAGGAACAAGACAGGGATGTCCACTCTCACCACTGCTGTTCAACATAGTTCTGGAAGTCCTCGCCTCAGCAATCAGACAACAAAAAGACATTAAAGGCATTCAAATTGGCAAAGAAGAAGTCAAACTCTCCCTCTTCGCCGAGAGAGAGAATCTTAAGCAGACTGTCCACTGAGTCATCAAGGGGCTTGATCTCAGGACTCAGATCATGAACTGAACCAAAATTAAGAGTCAGATGCTTAACTCACTGAGCCAGCCAGGCTCCCCTGGCCAAGGAAATATTTTATAGTAATACTAGATTTACTTTTATAGGATTTAGGGTTAACGAGCCCATAACTATCATTAAAAAAATCCCAAAATTTCAGTGCCTTCTATTAACCTATTATATGCAAAGCATGTGGGAAAGAGCTGTTGCAATGTTAGAAACTTTTTTAAAAATGTTTTTATTTTTCTGACAGAGAGAGAGAGAACAAGCAGGGAGGGCAGCAAGCAGAGGGAGAGGAAGAAGCAGACCCCCCCCCACTGAGTGGGGAGCCCAATGTGAGGCTCTATCCCAGAACCCTGAGATCACGAACTGAGCCAAAGTCAGACGCTTAACTGACTGAGCCACCCAAGGCACCTCTTTAAAGCCTTTAAAACAAACAAACAAACAAAATGATGAAACATTAAAAAAAGGGAAAGTCTCCATTAATCCAAATAATTCCACAAACAAGGATAACTACTAGTAAATATTAGATGAATTTATTACAGAACTTCTATTAAGTATGTGTATGATCAACAAAAATATGCATATTGTTTGGTCATTGTTTTCTTAGTATAATAGTGAATGCTTTTCTATCTCAGTACATAATTGATCTACATGATAAATCCATTGTGGATAAACTAAGTTATTTTGGTGATCCCTATTGATTGGAATTCATAGTCCAGTGTTTTGGTATTGTAAGCAACATTATGATGACCATTCCAGCACATTTTTCAATTATTTCCTGAGGATAAATTATTTCCTCAGGGTAAATTTCAATTATTTTCTGAGGTGAATTTCTTAGAAATACAATTATTGAGCCACACGATACACATCTTTAAAAAACATATTTGTGTACACACTTAATGTCCATTACCAAATTGCCCTTTGGGGAAGTCTTACCAATTTCCATCCTATTAGCTGGTATTAGTAGGGAATTCTGATGTAAGATTAAAACTAATTTGATTTTTGAATTACTGATTTTTAAAAGGTGATGACATAGAAGGCAGTATTGACAAATTTTAATAAAATTTTAAAAATATCTAACAACATAAAACTAAAAAAAAAAAGCCCAATAGAATACATATTTTCAAAGAATTAGTGTCATAAAGAATTATTTAGTACTTATAAAGAATTCATACAAATATTTAATAATACTACAAACTCCAGGAATTAAGAATAGAGAGTTCACGTAAGAGAAAATACAAGTAGCAGACAAATATATTAAGAAGATTCATTGTTAAGAGCAAGGTGAAAACTAAACCAATAATGAGATATCACCTTATGCCTATTAGAAAAAAAAAATTGATTAAATCCAGTTTTGATGAAGCTTCTGGGAATTTGCCCTAAGGAATTAATTTAGAAGAAAGATAAATTATACATAAAAAAGTGACCTTTCCAGGATTATTTATACTATAAATTAAGTTATCTAAATGTCTATAGTAGAGGAGTAGTTGAGTAAATCAGTATAGATGGAGTTGACATGAAACATTCTATAGCTATTAAAATAATAGATGTGAAGAGCATTTAGTCATGTAGACTCATTTATGAGGTAATGTTAAGTGAAAGGCAGAGTGATCAAACCTTGTGATTAAAACTCTCTTTTAAAACAAACCTTTCTGTTAATAGAGTCTAATAAGTGGGAGAAACCCATTTTATATCAAAAGGCAGGTGAAAACTTGTTACGGATATGGAACCAAAGGAGAGAGTAGATAGAAGTTAGGAGAATGAAGGGACAGTGGACACAGAAAATCAAGAAGGGACAAGATGACTGGAGTGGGATCAAACCTTAATTGGCAAGGACAACATAGACAAGGATCTTCTTCGAAGATAGAAGAAAAGCAGGAGAAGGTGTATGAAAATCACATTATTTAGGACTCTTACTGTGAGCAATAGGAACTCAGCTCAAATTAGCATAAGCAAAGCTTATAATTTATTGCTCCCTTGACCTGGAAGTCCAAGGGTTTAGCTTCTGATGCAGCTGCATCCATGTGATCATATGACATTTCTCTTGGCTGTGCATTCCTCTGGGTTGGCATCATTCTCAGGCAGCCTCTTTGTGGTGGCAACATTGGTTTACACAGTTCAAATAGTTTGCATTCACAGGGAGCCCCTTTTCTGGGAATAAGTTTCTAGTCAAAGTTCTTGGGAAAATTCTGATTGATCTGGCTTGCATCAAGGATCTTACCCCCAGCTGTAATCATATCCTCATGGGGAGAGACAAACCTTATGATTTACCATACTACCAAGGAGAGAGGCCATTTCCAACAGTGAAAGTATGCTGGCCAAAGAGATGGGAGCAGATGTTCTCTAAGGATAAGTAGACATTTGGAGACAGTGTGGCTCATTTACTAAGCCTTAAGTGAGAGCTACCATCTGCTTTGGTTGGCCTAATCAACTAGGCTGGAGAATGCATCATTGGAACCACGTCTCCTATCTCTTGACTACCCACATTGTGGCAACCCTAAATTAACATCCATCTTTACTTGCTTCTATCTGAAGTTGAGGAAGAAAGTTAGTTGGACCCATTTCACTCTATAATAAACCTTTACTTGTTTGAAAATAATACTCAGCAAAAGCATGGACATATTTGATGAATTGGGGCTGCATTGATGTCCTTTTTGGTAATTTGGGTGTGGGCAGTGAAGTAAATGGGTGATAGGTTAGATGTTAAAGCATTTCAAAGTGGGATGTTTTATTGTTTTCTTGAAATGCTTGTTTGGAACATTTCTTGGTACTTAGTTCTTTCATTTATTTTCCTGTGATGAATGACTAGTAGAAGGAGAAAACAGTTTGTAATGGAGACTGAAAATTTATTGACTAGAAAGATGGGACTCAGATTGTATGGGGCCAAACATTTCTCCAGTCCTCTGAAATGAGTCAGTGATTTGGTGTATAGTGTCCATTCCAAAATCATTGTCCTACCATGAGGAATGAGAGCAGAGTAAGTTAAATTGTAGCACGCTCAGGTGTTTGGGAGCTTTAGACTATTATCTGAAAGACTTATAATTTCTAGCCTTTTTGGAATTATAAATGTCTCCTTCCCACCTCCCCACCCCCCTGCCCCTTGACTTCTAAAAATGTAGAAAAATAGGAGTTTTGGAATACTGGAAGTAAGGTAAGAAGTTTGATCATTTTCCTATCCTTAATTTAACGCCCTATAGAGGTTGTAAATTAAGCTTTCCTTTCCCGGTGTAAGGAAGTGTTCTCTTACTTGCTTCTATTCATTGAGACCCTCAAAGACTGTTTTCAAGGACAGGAAATCAATCCTCAACCTCTTTGTCTTTAATCAAAGATAGAAGGTTAGCAGCTCAGTGTTTAGATGCACAATAAATTGCATTTCATGCTGGTGCTGATATTTCTAAAGGTGGATTGAAGAGAGTCCTTTATGACTCAAGGATTGTAAATGCCACTGATTCAAAGCAAAGAGAAACTGGATGAGTTTTGGTAGTTTATGCAAAGGAGCAGAGCTGAGGAGTGGGCAGGAAAGAACAGGGTCTTGAGAATGTCCTGGTTGGAAGGACTCATGTAATTTTTTGTCAGTGTGAGTGTGGGATATTTGAGTATTTATGTAAGAGAATTGTATGGAAACTCTGGAGCTGTGTAAGAGAGAAAACGAAGAAACATAAATGTAAGTTAAAAAAGATCTTTTTGAGAAAACTTTGGGGCCAGACGATAGCCTGACTTTTAATAGCTACAACTGTTTTTAGAAAACAGTTGATGTTTTTCTTTTCTTTTTTCTTTGTACTGTTGTGATTGTTTTATCTCATTGTAAGGATTTTGTACCTTGAGTGTTAGTGTAGCGGTTGTTCTCAATCTCTGCTTTTTGATTCATTCTCCAAATTCTATATTTCTTTGTTTGTTTGCTTTTTGTTTATGCCCCTTTCTCCTCTGCATCCCTTTGTACTAACATCTCAATTTTTACCCCAAGCTGATGGTGTAACAAAACATGGAAGTAAACTAGGAGCTAGAACTAAGAGCTTTCATTTTCAGTATTTACAATCATCTTATTGTGTTTGATGATTTCATTTTGTGTGTGTGTGTGTGTGTGTGTGGAACTGTCAAAACTACTCTACCATTGGTTCTATTTTGAAAACTGCCATCTTCTGGATCCCTGAGTGAGCCTAAGCATTAATAAATGTGATACTCTATATAATCTATACCACACAAATAGAAGGACATCTCACCATTGGTAACCCAGCTAGCTCTTTGGCAAACTCGTCTGTTTGGAACACAGCTAAGAAAGAGGAACTAACGACAAAGGTCTGTGAAGAGCCAAAACAGATACCACACTGTATATGCCTGATTGATTTATCTCCCTGGGGCAAGAGAAAGCAATCCTGTTGGTATTACCACCGTGGGAGGTGTAATTGGAGTGTTCAGCAGTGTTGCTTAGAGAAGAAGATGGCAGGCTCAGGCATTTAGGAGAAAGAGTAGATTTTTAGTAAAGATTTGAGTCTTGTTTCCTTTTAATTATATATATTTAAAATAATTTTTTTTCTGTCAAGGGAGGATGTCAATAAAAATCAAATCTTTTCTAAGTGGAATAGTTTTTATCTTAATGAAATACATTCTATTGTCCCGAGTTTGTACCAGTGAATAGCTAGTGATGTATCCACTTTGAGAAACAGTGTGTGAAATATTTTCTATGCTCAGTTCTGCTTTTGCCACGAACACGTGGTTTAAACTGCATAAATCTGTTGTACAAACAGATATGTAAGCATTCCATGAGCTGCATATTGGGATGCATTCATTTTGAGCTCACGAATACTTTACCACCTCAAATTCTTTTATAGTTATGGAATATTTATTTTCAGTTCACTTCTAATCTTCCATTTGTGTGGCAAGGCAATGCTTTTGTTTTCCTTTTAAATGGTTACATTACCTTGTAAATCTGTCCTAGGATGTCTTGCCAGGATATGCAGGCAGATGGAGTTGGGATTAGCTTCCCTAAAATTTGTCTTCCTTCCCTCTGCTGGAAAAACAAAACCTCCCTAACTGACACTGCAAGCTTGGTATATTAAGTTGGTGTTTAGCTACATTCTCTGATTTAAATGAGTCCTGCATACCTATGGGAAAGAGCTTTGACCCTGATAACAATTGGAATTCAGACATCCGATGTCATGTCTTAAAGACTATGGAGAATGGGATGGGATGGGACTACAGGTTAAAAAGGCTAGGCTGGAAAAAAAAAAAAAAAAAGCTAGGCTGTAAAGAGAGACGGTAGGGTTCCTTAGAGGAGTATGTCCACAAATGAGGACAGTGTTTGGCAAGGTGAAATCCTCTAACAGAACTCTTTGCAACAATGAAAATACTCTGTAACTGTGCTGGTAGCTACTTCCCACCCAAGTTAAACATGAATACTTGAAATTTGGCTAGTGGTGGAAGAAGAAATGGATTATAAATTCTATTTATTTTTAATTAGATTTAAATAGCGTATGTGACTGGTAGCTACATATTGGACAGCACTGGTGTAGACTTTATAGCAAAACTAATGGCCAAAGAAGACAGTGATTGAACATATAGCTTGGGGCAACACATAAACTTACCCCATCCAGCCTGTTAGAGCAGTTTTGAACCTTGAAAGGAGATGGCTGAGGGGTGAAACTGGAAGAACCATATTACTTGGAATTCAGACCCTCTTAGAAACCTGGGAGATACATTGGCAAGAAGCTTAGCATTAGCTCTCCTAGCTCTCCAGTGGCAGGATCCCTCACTCACTGATCTTGTCAGTGAGAGATAGATGGGTGTCCCAGAGTTAGGAGGTAAGTAGCAAAGAACTCCAGGCCTTGTCAGCTGCCTCTGGACATTGCAGGTAGGTGGTGCTGGGATAAGTGGACAGAAAGAAACTCTAGCTACCTATAGAGGCTTCATTTCCCATTCCCCTTCTCTTCTTTTTCAAAGAATCCTTTTTTTAGGCGTTTTCCTTTCTTTTGATCATATCCTTTAGAAGAGCTGGGTCCCTTCCTCAGACCAGTGATGAATTTTCTTTGGCCTGAGTCAGTGCTCTTTTACTTCTAATTTTTCCTCATATTCCCCCACTAGTTTTGAAAACCATGTATCTCCTTACACATTTACAATTTATATCTAAAGCTTTTTTTTTTAAAATCATAGATGTGTGAATTGTAATGTATGCGTTTTTTGCATGTGGAAAACTAGCATTCTAAGGAAAGTTATTATAGCTCTATTCTAAAATGTCAGTATATCCAACAGAATCTGATTATTGTAGCAATTTGATTCCCACTACCATCCTCCATAAAATATACACAAAGTCTTCCTTTATAGGAAATGTACATTGTTTCTTTTTCTTTTTAAACTTTCGTTTCTGATCCAATTTTCCCACAGAATTTATCCTCGTGTAAATTATTTTTATGCTTCAAAGTCTTTTATTGATCACCCTATTATACTTCTGTGTGACAAAATATGTATATAAATTTAAATTTAAAATATTTGTAATGTTTCCTATGAACATAAGGCTCTTAAGTGTTAAGTAATTTCTTTTGGATTAAGTTATCACAGTTGAACAAAACAACATAAACACATTACAGATTTTGATGAATATTTGTTAAACGTTAGAAAGTACAGTTTCATTGGAAATGCATCTCTTAATGAGATGGATGGGGCTTTTTTCCCCTTCAGTTAGTTCATGCAGGATGCATATTATTTATTGCTTGATGAGAAACAGTTCAATATCAATTCTATTCCTGTTTTCACTTGTCTAGATTTAAACTCTGTGAAATCTTGTTAACATAAGTATCTAGGTAAGGAAAGAATTTGTTATAGTCTCTTTAACGGCCACAATCAATTATGATCTATCATTAAAAATTATTTTTAATGATAAGCTGACAATTTGATTGGTCCCTCTTCGGTTCTGTTAAAAGCAAAGGATTAGTAACTGCCTGATTTGCAGAAGGATTAGTGTGAGTTATTAGAGTACTTTGTTTCCTCAACTCTAACATTGATATTTCAAAATGCCCCTGTGTTTGATGATCCCAAGATTTTAACATACTGGAGCATTACACTCTATAAAAATTCAGAGTGAGGTATGTCTTTCTTTTATATAGTGTGAGAAGGAAAATAGTGAAAGGCTTAGCCTATTCTGAGGAAAGGAAACATGGATATGGAGATCTGGAAATTACCTTAAATTAATTAAATTAAACTAAATTAAACTCTTGAGGATACTTCATTTGGCCCCAGGGGTCAAATGCCCTCAGTTTGAAAGCCCATGATCTAGGCATTTCTGTGATTCCCTTTTGCTTGCCTGGCCCGTGTTTGGTAGAGAATACGGTTCTGGGACAGTGACAGGTAGGGGGAAATCTGTTTCAAGATTCTGGGAAATGTTTCCTGCAACTTAGAACCATCTGAGCCTAAAGCTGTGCTTCTTTGCTATTCAAGGAATTGTGAGTGTGCATAGGCTAGGTAGAATTAATGTTGTAAAAGAACAACATAATACTGTAGCCAAAACATAGTGCATTCATGACCCTGGAAAAGGCATAAGCCTTAAATTCCAAATTAGAAGGAAGTTAATTCACTTAGTGTAGAGAAAATTTTAAATGTAGCAAACAGTTTCTAATACTGAACTATATGCTAATCTAGAAAGGTTTGAACACCTTTGGAATTTGAGAGCCAGTTGGTTATCCAACCACGAAAGTATTAAGGTGTGGTTTCAGAATTATACCAATTTTGAAGCTATTTTTCTTTTCTTTTCTTTTTTTTTTTTTTTAAGATTTTTATTTATTTATTCATGAGAGACACAGAGAGAGAGGCAGAGACACAGGCAGAGGGAGAAGCAGGTTCCATGGAGGGAGCCTGATGTGGGACTCGATCCTGGGTCTCCAAAGTCACGCCCTGGGCCAAAGGCAGTGCTAAACCGCTGAGCCATCCGGGCTTCCCTGAAGCTATTTTTCTATTGAGAAAATTTCCCCCATATTTTCAGAACTTGACTTATAAATCACCATGATAGATATTCAGATCTGGTTAAGTGCAAAATTGGGCTTTGAGGGCCAAAGAGGCCTTTCTAAACTCTGTGACTTTCTTTATCTTGGAGTTCAGCTACTGCTGTTCCCGTGGGCCTCCAACCATTAACTCATCTATGCTCAGGATCATTGAAGCTATAAATACATGCTATACCTAAAGTACAGCTGTGTGTTGCAAGAAATGATTTTCTCATTGTCATTAGAAGAACAAATGCCATGGGAAATTTTTTTTAGAAGTCGACAACTGAAGAAAGGCATTTTTCCCTCTAGTTGATATAAAGGCTGTCATTGTGTAGAATGGCCTCTCTTACCCTTTTGTGCATTAACTGAGCATAATTTTGAAATGTAAAACTTCCAAGAGGAGCATAATTCTGGAAATGGTAAGATTATAATTATGTGCAGCATAAAGGATAAATTTGTAGTTTATAAATCATGGATATTAATATTCAGCAGGAGCCTAATTCACAGTAAAACTTGAAATAACTACATTGTTAAAAATAATTGAATTTGGGTTTTAGGAGAAATTTTAGCAGTTAAAGATTATTTTTGTAGGGAGGGCTTTTGGCCATCTGGGCTTTAAATTTGCATTTAGGTGGGGCTGTTTTCATTGCTCTTGGAAACAGTGGCATACATTTAAATTAATTTAGACTTACTTTTCTCATTCCTACTACTTACCCCTTATCTGTCACGAATGCTTGGTTATTTAACTTTTCACATATTTCTGAATCTCCTCTTCCTGCTGTTTGTGCTGTTGCTATCTTGGTTCATGCTACCATCAACTTGTAGCTTGATTTCTGCTGTGGCTTCTAACACATCCCTCCTCCTCTGGTCTTGTACAAATCGTTCTTATGCTGTATCAAGAGAAATCTAGTTGGTAGGTAAGTGTTTATGTTATTACTCTGCTTTAAACTTTCTGGTGCCACCTCAGTATCTACAGGCTGAGGTTGCTCTGGATGGAGTGAATGGGCCAAAATATATTTTACTATTGAGTAATGCTGAACTTTTTCAGTGGCTTTGATTGTTGCTGATTTTCAAACAGATATATTTTTAAAAGTTTTAAAGGCTTCAATTTTAGGATCCTGAAGCATGGGTGGCTCAGGGGTAAGAACTTCCCTGGTTGGTACTTCTGGAGCTTGCGGTTCTTCTCATCCTTTCAGTGTTTTGGTGTCAAGAAGAGTGTATAGTGGTAGAAAAAGGGGCTTTGGGAAAGACCTGTGTTCTAATCTCATCTTTCTGCTTTCTTACAAAATAATTTTACACATGTTATTTAACCTGCACAAACCTCATGTCCTTGTTCTGTAGGATGGATTACTGTGAGGACTGGCATGTAGTAGGTACTTCATCAATGGTAGTCCATGCTGTTCTTTGAGGTTTTCCGTGGACCTGGGGGGAGGTGGATTTCCAGGACCTTGCAGTAGAGATGCTCCATAAGAAGAGTGTTATTCCTCAAAGTAAAGCGTGACTTTTATGTCACTTTTAGATGCATGCATAGATCATGGGTTAAAAGGTATCAGAAGACTTCAGACTAATTCCTGCAGATTCACATAAAACCTTTTATATACCGCCCAGGGGGTCTGTATGCACAGAGTAGAAGCTGCGAATCACAACAGGGTAGTTTATTACAAGTGGTTTTATTTTGAGAAAAAGAAAA